>NC_083415.1:3115150-3385971 GCF_020745735.1 Hemiscyllium ocellatum | reverse complement strand
CCCCCTCTCCCCTGTAGGTTATCCCGGGTTATGTCAGTATTCCCCTTCTCCCCTGTAGGCTACCCTGGGTTATGTCAGTATTCCCCTTCTCCCCTGTAGGCTACCCCGGGTTATGTCAGTATTCCCCTTCTCCCCTGTAGGCTACCCTGGGTTATGTCAGTATTCCACTTCTCCCCTGTAGCTTATCCCGGGTTATGTCAGTATTCCCCCTCTCCCCAGTAGGTTACCCCGGGTTATGTCAGTATTCCCCTTCTCCCCTGTAGGCTACCCTGGGTTATGTCAGTATTCCCCTTCTCCCCTGTAGGCTACCCCGGGTTATGTCAGTGTTCCCCTTCTCCTCTGTAGGTTACCCCGGGTTATGTCAGTATTCCCCTTCTCCCCTGTAAGCTAACCCGGTTATGTCAGTGTTCCCCTTCTCTTCTAGGTTACCCCGGGTTATATCAGTATTCCCCTTCTCCCCTGTCGGCAACACTGGGTTATGTCATTGTTCCCCCTCTCACCTGTAGGCTACCCCGGGTTATGTCAGTGTTCCCCTTCTCCCCTGTAGGCTACCCTGGGTTAAGTCAGTATTCCCATTCTCCCCTGTTGGTTACCCTGGGTTATGTCAGTATTCCCCCTCTCCCCTGTAGGTTACCCCGGGTTATGTCAGTATTCCCCCTCTCCCCTGTAGGTTATCCCGGGTTATGTCAGTATTCCCCTTCTCCCCTGTAGGCTACCCTGGGTTATGTCAGTATTCCCCCTCTCCCCTTTAGGTTACCCCGGGATATGTCATTGTTCCCCTTCTACCCTGTAGGTTACCCCGGGTTATGTCCGTATTCCCCTTCTCCCCTGTAGGCTACCCTGGGCTATGTAAGTATTCCGCTTCTCTCCTGTCGGTTAACCTGGGTTATGTCAGTATTCCCCTTCTCCCCTGTAGGCTACCCTGGGTTAAGTCAGTATTCCCAATCTCCCCTGTTGGTTACCCCGGGTTATGTCAGTATTCCCCCTCTCCCCTGTTGGTTACCCCGGGTTATGTCAGTGTTCCCCTTCTCCCCTGTAGGTTACCCCGGGTTATGTGAGTATTCCTCTTCTCCCCTGTAGGCTACCCCGTGTTATGTCAGTATACTCATTCTCCCCTGTAGGCTACCCCGGGTTATGTCAGTATTCCCCCTCTCTCCTGTAGGTTACCCCGGGTTATGTCAGTGTTCCCCTTCTCCCCTGTAGGTTACCCCGGGTTATGTCAGTATTCCTCTTCTCCCCTGTAGGCTACCCCGGGTTATGTCAGTGTTCCCCTTCTCCCCTGTAGGCTATCCCGGGATATGTCAGTGTTCCCCTTCTCCCCTGTAGGTTACCCCGGGTTATGTCAGTATCCCCCTTCTCCCCTGTAGGTTACCCCAGGTTATGTCAGTATTCCCCTTCTCCCCTGTAGGCTGCCCTGGGTTATGTCAGTATTCCCCTTCTCCCCTGTAGGTTACCCCGGGTTATGTCAGTATTCCCCTTCTCCCCTGTAGATTACCCCGGGTTATGTCAGTAATCCCCTTCTCCCCTGTAGGCTACCCTGGGTTAAGTCAGTATTCCCATTCTCCCCTGTAGGCCAACCCAGGTTATGTCAGTATTCCCCTTCTCCCCTGTAGGCTACCCCGGATTATGTCAGTATTCCTCTTCTCCCCTGTAAGCTACCCTGGGCTATGTCAGTATTCCCCTTCTCCCCTGTAGTTTATCCCTGGTTATGTCAGTATTCCCCTTCTCCCCTGTAGGCTACCCTGGGTTATGTCAGTATTCTACTTCTCCCCTGTAGGTTACCCTGGGTTATGTCAGTATTCCCCCTCTCCCCTGTAGGCTACCCCGGGTTATGTCAGTATTCCCCCTCTCCCCTGTAGGTTACCCCGGGTTATGTCAGTATTCCCCTTCTCCCCTGTAGGTTATCCCGGGTTATGTCAGTATTCCACTTCTCCCTTGTAGGTTACCCCGGGTTATGTCAGTATTCCCCATCTCCCCTGAAGGTTATCCCGGGTTATGTCAGTATTCCCCTTCTCCCCTGTACGCTACCTCGGGTTATGTCAGTATTCCCCTTCTCCCCTGAAGGTTATCCCGGATTATGTCAGTATTCCTCTTCTCCCCTGCAGGCTACCCCGGGTTATGTCAGTGTTCCCCTTCTCCCCTGTAGACTACCCTGGGTTGTGTCAGTATTCCCCTTCTCCCCTGTAGGTTACCCCGGGTTATGTCAGTATTCCCCTTCTCCCCTGTAGGCTACCCTGGGTTATGTCAGTATTCCCCTTCTCCCCTGTAGGTTACCCTGGGTTATGTCAGTATTCCCCTTCTCCCCTGTAGGCTAACCTGGGCTATGTCAGTATTCCCCTTCTCCCCTGTAGGTTACCCCGGGTTATGTCAGTATTCCCCCTTCCCCCCTGTAGGTTTACCCGGGTTATGTCAGTATTCCCCCTTCCCCCCTGTAGGTTACCCCGGGTTATGTCAGTACTCCCCTTCTCCCCTGAAGGTTTACCCGGGTTATGTCAGTATTCCCTGTTCCCCCCTGTAGGTTTCCCCGGGTTATGTCAGTGTTCCCCTTCTCCCCTGTAGGCTACCCCAGGTTATGTCAGTGTTCCCCTTCTCCCCTGTAGGTTACCCCGTGTTATGTCAGTATTCCTCTTTTCCCCGGTAGGTTAACCCGGGTTATGTCAGTGTTCCCATTCTCCCCGGTAGGTTACCCCCGGTTTATGTCAGTGTTCCCCTTCTCCCCTGTAGGTTACCCCAGGTTATGTCAGTGTTCCCCTTCTCCCCTGTAGGCTACCCCGGGTTATGTCAATATTCCCCTTCTCCCCGGTAGGTTACCCCGGGTTATGTCAGTATTCCCCTCCTCCCCTGTAGGCTACCCCGGGTTATGTCAGTATTCCCCTTCTCCCCGGTAGGATACCCCGGGTTATGTCAGTATTCCCCTCCTCCCCGGTAGGTTACCCCGGGTTATGTCAGTATTCCCCTTCTCCCCTGTAGGTTACCCTCTGGTTATGTCAGTCTTCCCCTTCTCCCCTGTAGGTTACCCCGTGTTATGTCAGTATTCCCCTTCTCCTCTGTAGGTTACCCCGGGTTATGTCAGTGTTCCCCTTCTCCCCTGTAGGTTACTCCGGGTTATGTCAGTATTCCCCTTCTCCCCTGCAGGTTACCCCCGGGTTATGTCAGTACTGCCCTTCTCCCCTGTAAGTTACCCCAGGTTATGTCAGTATTCCCCTTCTCCCCTGTAGGCTACCCAGGGATATGTCAGTATTCACCTTCTCCCCTGTAGATAACCCCGGGTTATATCAGTATTCCCCTTCTCCCCTGTAGGCTAACCCGGTTATGTCAGTATTCCCCTTCTCCCCTGTAGGCTAGCCCGGGTTATGTCAGTGTTCCCCTTCTCCCCTGTAGGCTAACCCGGTTATGTCAGTATTCCCCTTCTCCCCTCTAAGTTACCCCGGATTATATCAGTATTCCCCTTCTCCCCTGTAGGCTAACCTGGGTTATGTCAGTATTCCACTTCTCCCCTGGAGGTTATCCCGGGTTATGTCAGTATTCCCCCTCTCCCCTGTAGGTTACCCCGGGTTATGTCAGTATTCCACTTCTCCCCTGTAGGTTACCCCCGGGTTATGTCAGTATTCCCCTTCTCCCCTGTAGGTTATCCCGGGTTATGTCAGTATTCCCCTTCTCCCCTGTAGGTTACTCCGGGTTATGTCAGTCATCCCCTTCTCCCCTGTAGGCTACCCCGGATTATGTCAGTATTCCCCTTCTCCCCTGTAGGCTACCCCGTGTTATGTCAGTATTCCCCTTCTCCCCTGAAGGTTATCCCGGATTATGTCAGTATTCCTCTTCTCCCCTGTAAGCTACCCTGGGCTATGTCAGTATTCCCCTTCTCCCTTGTAGTTTATGCCGGGTTATGTCAGTATTCCCCTTCTCCCCTGTAGGCTACCCTGGGTTATGTCAGCATTCTCCTTCTCCTCTGTAGGTTACACCGGGTTATGTCAGTATTCCCACTCTCCCCTGTAGGCTACCCCGGGTTATGTCAGTATTCCCCCTCTCCCCTGTAGGTTACCCCGGGTTATGTCAGTATTCCCCTTCTCCCCTGTAGGTTATCCCGGGTTATGTCAGTATTCCACTTCTCCCTTGTAGGTTACCCCGGGTTATGTCAGTAATCCCCTTCTCCGCTGTAGGCTACCCCGGGTTATGTCAGTATGCCCCATCTCCCCTGAAGGTTATCCCGGGTTATGTCAGTATTCCCCTTCTCCCCTGTAGGTTACCCCGGGTTATGTCAGTATTCCCCATCTCTCCTGTCGGTTATCCCGGGTTATGTCAGTATTCCCCTTCTCCCCTGTAGGCTACCCCGGGCTATGTCAGTATTCCCCTTCTCCCCTGTAGGCTACCCCGTGTTATGTCAGTATTCCCCTTCTCCCCTGAAGGTTATCCCGGATTATGTCAGTATTCCTCTTCTCCCCTGTAAGCTACCCTGGGCTATGTCAGTATTCCCCTTCTCCCCTGTAGTTTATCCCGGGTTATGTCAGTATTCCCCTTCTCCCCTGTAGGCTACCCTGGGTTATGTCAGTATTCCCCTTCTCCCCTGTAGGCTACCCCGGGTTATGTCAGTATTCCCCTTCTCCCCTGTAGGCTACCCCGGGTTATGTCAGTATTCTCCTTCTCCTCTGTAGGTTACCCCGGGTTATGTCAGTATTCCCCTTCTCCCTTGTAGGTTACCCCGGGTTATGTCAGTAATCCCCTTCTCCGCTGTAGGCTACCCCGGGTTATACCAGTACTCCCCATCTCCCCTGAAGGTTATCCCGGGTTATGTCAGTTTTCCCCTTCTCCCCTGAAGGTTATCCCGGATTATGTCAGTATTCCTCTTCTCCCCTGTAAGCTACCCCGGGCTATGTCAGTATTCCCCTTCTCCCCTGTAGGTTACCCCGGGTTATGTCAGTATTCCCCATCTCCCCTGAAGGTTATCCCGGGTTATGTCAGTATTCCCCTTCTCCCCTGTAGGTTACCCCGGGTTATGTCAGTATTCCCATTCTCCCCTGTAGGTTACCCCGGGTTATGTCAGTATTCCCCCTTCCCCCCGTAGGTTTACCCGGGTTATGTCAGTATTCCCCCTTCCCCCCTGTAGGTTACCCCGGGTTATGTCAGTACTCCCCATCTCCCCTGTAGGTTTACCCGGGTTATGTCAGTATTCCCTGTTCCCCCCTGTAGGTTTCCCCGGGTTATGTCAGTATTCCCCTTTTCCCCGGTAGGTTACCCCGGGTTATGTCAGTGTTCCCATTCTCCCCCGTAGGTTACCCCCGGTTTATGTCAGTGTTCCCCTTCTCCCCTGTAGGTTACCCCCAGGTTATGTCAGTGTTCCCCTTCCCCCCTGTAGGTTAGCCCGGGTTATGTCAGTATTCCCCTTCTCCCCGGTAGGTTAGCCCGGGTTATGTCAGTATTCCCCTCCTCCCCTGCAGGCTACCCCGGGTTATGTCAGTATTCCCCTTCTCCCCGGTAGGTTACCCCGGGTTATGTCAGTATTCCCCTCCTCCCCTGTAGGTTACCCCGGGTTATGTCAGTATTCCCCTTCTCCCCTGTAGGTTACCCCCGTGTTATGTCAGTATTCCCCTTCTCCGCTGTAGGCTACCCAGGGTTATGTCAGCATTCCCCTTCTCCTCTGTAGGTTACCCCGGGTTATGTCAGTATTCCCCTTCTCCCCTGTAGGCTACCCCGGGTTATGTCAGTGTTCCCCTTCTCCCCTGTAGGCTACCCCGGGATATGTCAGTATTCACCTTCTCCCCTGTAGATTACCCCGGGTTATATCAGTATTCCCCTCTCCCCTGTAGGCTAACCCGGTTATGTCAGTATTCCCCTTCTCCCCTGTTGGTTACCCCGGGTTATGTCAGTGTTCCCCTTCTCCTCTGTAGGTTACCCCGGGTTATGTCAGTGTTCCCCTTCTGCCCTGCAGGTTTCCCCGGGTTATGTCAGTATTCCCCTTCTACCCTGTAGATTACCCCGGGTTATGTCAGTATTCCCCTTCTCCCCTGTAGATTACCCCGGGTTATATCAGTATTCCCCTTCTCCCCTGTAGGCAACACTGGGTTATGTCAGTATTCCACTTCTCCCCTGTAGGTTATCCCGGGTTATGTCAGTATTCCCCCTCTCCCCTGTAGGTTACCCCGGGTTTTGTCAGTATTCCCCATCTCCCCTGTAGGCTACCCTGGGTTATGTCAGTATTCCCCTTCTCCCCTGTAGGTTACCCCGGGATATGTCATTGTTCCCCCTCTCACCTGTGGATTACACCGGGTTATGTCAGTATTCCCCTTCTCCCCTGTAGGCTACCCTGGGTTAAGTCAGTATTCCCCCTCTCCCCTGTAGGTTACCCCGGGTTATGTCAGTATTCCCCCTCTCCCCTGGAGGTTTCCCCGGGTTATGTCAGTATTCCCCTTCTCCCCTGTAGGTTACCCCGGGTTATGTCAGTATTCCCATTCGCCCCTGTAGGCTACCCCGTGTTATGTCAGTATTCCCCCTCTCCCCTGTAGGTTACCCCCGGGTTATGTCAGTATTCCCCTTCTCCCCTGTCGGTTACCCCGGGTTATGTCAGTATTCCCCTTCTCCCCTGTAGGTTACCCCCGGGTTATGTCAGTATTGCCCTTCTCCCCTGTAGGTTACCCCAGGTTATGTCAGTATTCCCCTTCTCCCCTGTAGGCTACTGCGGGGTATGTCAGTATTCCCCTTCTCCCCTGTAGGCAACCCCGGGTTATGTCAGTATTCCCCTTCTCCCCTGTAGGCAACCCCGGGTTATGTCAGTGTTCCCCTTCTCCCCTGTAGATTACCCCGGGTTATGTCAGTATTCCCCTTTTCCCCGGTAGGTTACCCCGGGTTATGTCAGTGTTCCCATTCTCCCCGGTAGGTTACCCCCGGTATATGTCAGTGTTCCCCTTCTCCCCTGTAGGTTACCCCCAGGTTATGTCAGTGTTCCCCTTCCCCCCTGTAGGTTAGCCCGGGTTATGTCAGTATTCCCCTTCTCCCCGGTAGGTTAGCCCGGGTTATGTCAGTATTCCCATTCTCCCCTGCAGGCTACCCCGGGCTATGTCAGTATTCCCCTTCTCCCCGGTAGGTTACCCCGGGTTATGTCAGTATTCCCCTCCTCCCCTGTAGGTTACCCCGGGTTATGTCAGTATTCCCCTTCTCCCCTGTAGGTTACCCCCGTGTTATGTCAGTATTCCCCTTCTCCCCTGTAGGCTACCCAGGGTTATGTCAGCGTTCCCCTTCTCCTCTGTAGGTTACCCCGGGTTATGTCAGTATTCCCCTTCTCCCCTGTAGGCTACCCCGGGTTATGTCAGTGTTCCCCTTCTCCCCTGTAGGCTACCCCGGGATATGTCAGTATTCACCTTCTCCCCTGTAGATTACCCCGGGTTATATCAGTATTCCCCTCTCCCCTGTAGGCTAACCCGGTTATGTCAGTATTCCCCTTCTCCCCTGTTGGCTACCCCGGGTTATGTCAGTGTTCCCCTTCTCCTCTGTAGGTTACCCCGGGTTATGTCAGTGTTCCCCTTCTGCCCTGCATGTTACCCCGGGTTATGTCAGTATTCCCCTTCTACCCTGTAGATTACCCCGGGTTATGTCAGTATTCCCCTTCTCCCCTGTAGATTACCCCGGGTTATATCAGTATTCCCCTTCTCCCCTGTAGGCAACACTGGGTTATGTCAGTATTCCACTTCTCCCCTGTAGGTTATCCCGGGTTATGTCAGTATTCCCCCTCTCCCCTGTAGGTTACCCCGGGTTTTGTCAGTATTCCCCATCTCCCCTGTAGGCTACCCTGGGTTATGTCAGTATTCCCCTTCTCCCCTGTAGGTTACCCCGGGATATGTCATTGTTCCCCCTCTCACCTGTGGATTACACCGGGTTATGTCAGTGTTCCCCTTCTCCCCTGTAGGCTACCCTGGGTTAAGTCAGTATTCCCCCTCTCCCCTGTAGGTTACCCCGGGTTATGTCAGTATTCCCCTTCTCCCCTGTAGGTTACCCCGGGTTATGTCAGTATTCCCATTCGCCCCTGTAGGCTACCCCGTGTTATGTCAGTATTCCCCCTCTCCCCTGTAGGTTACCCCCGGGTTATGTCAGTATTCCCCTTCTCCCCTGTCGGTTACCCCGGGTTATGTCAGTATTCCACTTCTCCCCTGTAGGTTACCCCGGGTTATGTCAGTATTCCCCTTCTCCCCTGTAGGTTACCCCCGGGTTATGTCAGTATTGCCCTTCTCCCCTGTAGGTTACCCCAGGTTATGTCAGTATTCCCCTTCTCCCCTGTAGGCAACCCCGGGATATGTCAGTATTCACCTTCTCCACTGTAGATTACCCCGAGTTATATCAGTATTCCCCTTCTCCCCTGTAGATTACCCCGGGTTATGTCAGTATTCCCCTTCTCCCCTGTAGATTACCCCTGGTTATATCAGTATTCCCATTCTCCCCTGTAGGCTACACTGGGTTATGTCAGTATTCCCCTTCTCCCCTGTTGGTTACCCCGGGTTGTGTCAGTTATCCCCTTCTCCCCTGTAGGTTACCCCGGGTTATGTCAGTATTCCCCCTCTCCCCTGTAGGTTATCCCGGGTTGTCAGTATTCCCCTTCTCCCCTGTAGGCTACCCAGGGTTATGTCAGTATTCCCCCTCTCCCCTGTAGGTTACCCCGGGATATGCCAGTGTTCCCCTTCTCCCCTGTAGATTACCCCGGGTTATGTCAGTAATCCCCTTCTCCCCTGTAAGTTACCCCGGGTTATGTCAGTAATCCCCTTCTCCCCTGTAGGCTACCCTGGGTTAAGTCAGTATTCCCCCTCTCCCCTGTAGGTTACCCCGGGTTATGTCAGTATTCCCCTTCTCCCCTGTAGGTTACCCTGGGTTATGTCAGTATTCCCCCTCTCCCCTTTAGGCTACCCCGGGTTATGTCAGTATTCCCCTTCTCCCCTGTAGGTTACCCCGGGTTCTGTCAGTACTCCCCTTCTCCCCTGTAGGTTTACCCGGGTTATGTCAGTATTCCCAGTTCCCCCCTGTAGGTTTCCCCGGGTTATGTCAGTATTCCCCTTCTCCCCTGTAGGCTACCCTGGGTTATGTCAGTGTTCCCCTTCTCCCCTGTAGGTTACCCCGGGTTATGTCAGTATTCCCCTTTTCCCCGGTAGGTTACCCCGGGTTATGTCAGTGTTCCCATTCTCCCCGGTAGGTTAGCCCCGGTTTATGTCAGTGTTCCCCTTCTCCCCTGTAGGTTACCCCCAGGTTATGTCAGTGTTCCCCTTCTCCCCTGTAGGCTACCCCGGGTTATGTCAGTATTCCCCTCCTCCCCTGTAGGCTACCCCGGGTTATGTCAGTATTCCCCTTCTCCCCGGTAGGTTACCCCGGGTTATGTCAGTATTCCCCTCCTCCCCTGTAGGCTACCCCGGGTTATGTCAGTATTCCCCTTCTCCCCTGTAGGTCACCCAGTGTTATGTCAGTATTCCCCTTCTCCTCTGTAGGTTACCCCGGGTTATGTCAGTGTTCCCCTTCTCCCCTGTAGGTTACTCCGGGTTATGTCAGTATTCCCCTTCTCCCCTGTAGGTTACCCCCGGGTTATGTCAGTACTGCCCTTCTCCCCTGTAAGTTACCCCAGGTTATGTTAGTATTCCCCTTCTCCCCTGTAGGCTACCCCGGGATATGTCAGTATTCCCCTTCTCCCCTGTAGGTTACCCCCGGGTTATGTCAGTATTCCCCTTCTCCCCTGTAGGTTACCCAGTGTTATGTCAGTATTCCCCTTCTCCTCTGTAGGTTACCCCGGGTTATGTCAGTGTTCCCCTTCTCCCCTGTAGGTTACTCCGGGTTATGTCAGTATTCCCCTTCTCCCCTGTAGGTTACCCCGGGTTATGTCCGTATTCCCCTTCTCCCCTGTAGGCTACCCTGGGCTATGTCAGTATTCCGCTTCTCTCCTGTCGGTTAACCTGGGTTAAGTCAGTATTCCCAATCTCCCCTGTTGGTTACCCCGGGTTATGTCAGTATTCCCCCTCTCCCCAGTAGGTTACCCCGGGTTTTGTCGGTATTCCCCTTCTCCCCTGTAGGCTACCCTGGGTTATGTCAGTATTCCCCTTCTCCCCTGTAGGTTACCCCGGGTTATGTCAGTATTCCCCTTCTGCCCTGTAGGTTACCCTGGGTTATGTCAGTATTTCCCTTCTCGCCTGTAGGTTACCCCAGGTTATGTCAGTATTCCCCTCCTCCCCTGTAAGTTACCCCGGGTTATGTCAGTATTCCCCTTCTCCCCTGTAGGCTACCCTGGGTTAAGTCAGTATTCCCCTTCTCCCCTGTAGGCTACCCCGGGTTATGTCAGTATTTCCCCTCTCCCCTGTAGGCTACCCCGGGTTATGTCAGTATTCCCCTTCTCCCCTGAAGGTTATCCCGGATTATGTCAGTATTCCTCTTCTCCCCTGTAAGCTACCCTGGGTTATGTCAGTATTCCCCTTCTCCCCTGTAGGCTACCCTGGGTTATGTCAGTATTCACCTTCTCCCCTGTAGGCTACCCCGGGTTATGTCAGTATTCCCCTTCTCCCCTGTAGGTTACCCCGGGTTATGTCAGTATTACCCTTCTCCCCTGTAGGTTACCCCGGGTTATGTCAGTAATCCCCTTCTCCCCTGTAGCCTACCCCGGGATATGTCAGTATTCCCCTTCTCCCCTGAAGGTTATCCTGGGTTATGTCAGTATTCCCCTTCTCCCCTGTAGGCTACCCCGGGTTATGTCAGTATTCCCCTTCTCCCCTGTAGGTTACCCTGCGTTATGTCAGTATTCCCCTTCTCCCCTGTAGGCTACCCTGGGTTATGTCAGTATTCCCCCTCTCCCCTGTAGGTTACCCCGGGTTATGTCAGTATTCCCCTTCTCCCCTGTAGGTTACCCCGGGTTATGTCAGTATTCCCATTCGCCCCTGTAGGCTACCCCGTGTTATGTCAGTATTCCCCCTCTCCCCTGTAGGTTACCCCCGGGTTATGTCAGTATTCCCCTTCTCCCCTGTCGGTTACCCCGGGTTATGTCAGTATTCCACTTCTCCCCTGTAGGTTACCCCGGGTTATGTCAGTATTCCCCTTCTCCCCTGTAGGTTACCCCCGGGTTATGTCAGTATTGCCCTTCTCCCCTGTAGGTTACCCCAGGTTATGTCAGTATTCCCCTTCTCCCCTGTAGGTTACCCCAGGTTATGTCAGTATTCCCCTTCTCCCCTGTAGGCAACCCCGGGATATGTCAGTATTCACCTTCTCCACTGTAGATTACCCCGAGTTATATCAGTATTCCCCTTCTCCCCTGTAGATTACCCCGGGTTATGTCAGTATTCCCCTTCTCCCCTGTAGATTACCCCTGGTTATATCAGTTTTCCCATTCTCCCCTGTAGGCTACACTGGGTTATGTCAGTATTCCCCTTCTCCCCTGTTGGTTACCCCGGGTTGTGTCAGTTATCCCCTTCTCCCCTGTAGGTTACCCCGGGTTATGTCAGTATTCCCCCTCTCCCCTGTAGGTTATCCCGGGTTGTCAGTATTCCCCTTCTCCCCTGTAGGCTACCCAGGGTTATGTCAGTATTCCCCCTCTCCCCTGTAGGTTACCCCGGGATATGCCAGTGTTCCCCTTCTCCCCTGTAGATTACCCCGGGTTATGTCAGTAATCCCCTTCTCCCCTGTAAGTTACCCCGGGTTATGTCAGTAATCCCCTTCTCCCCTGTAGGCTACCCTGGGTTAAGTCAGTATTCCCCCTCTCCCCTGTAGGTTACCCCGGGTTATGTCAGTATTCCCCTTCTCCCCTGTAGGTTACCCTGGGTTATGTCAGTATTCCCCCTCTCCCCTGTAGGCTACCCCGGGTTATGTCAGTATTCCCCTTCTCCCCTGTAGGTTACCCCGGGTTCTGTCAGTACTCCCCTTCTCCCCTGTAGGTTTACCCGGGTTATGTCAGTATTCCCAGTTCCCCCCTGTAGGTTTCCCCGGGTTATGTCAGTATTCCCCTTCTCCCCTGTAGGCTACCCTGGGTTATGTCAGTGTTCCCCTTCTCCCCTGTAGGTTACCCCGGGTTATGTCAGTATTCCCCTTTTCCCCGGTAGGTTACCCCGGGTTATGTCAGTATTCCCATTCTCCCCGGTAGGTTAGCCCCGGTTTATGTCAGTGTTCCCCTTCTCCCCTGTAGGTTACCCCCAGGTTATGTCAGTGTTCCCCTTCTCCCCTGTAGGCTACCCCGGGTTATGTCAGTATTCCCCTCCTCCCCTGTAGGCTACCCCGGGTTATGTCAGTATTCCCCTTCTCCCCGGTAGGTTACCCCGGGTTATGTCAGTATTCCCCTCCTCCCCTGTAGGCTACCCCGGGTTATGTCAGTATTCCCCTCCTCCCCTGTAGGTTACCCCGGGTTATGTCAGTATTCCCCTTCTCCCCTGTAGGTCACCCAGTGTTATGTCAGTATTCCCCTTCTCCTCTGTAGGTTACCCCGGGTTATGTCAGTGTTCCCCTTCTCCCCTGTAGGTTACTCCGGGTTATGTCAGTATTCCCCTTCTCCCCTGTAGGTTACCCCCGGGTTATGTCAGTACTGCCCTTCTCCCCTGTAAGTTACCCCAGGTTATGTTAGTATTCCCCTTCTCCCCTGTAGGTTACTCCGGGTTATGTCAGTATTCCCCTTCTCCCCTGTAGGTTACCCCGGGTTATGTCCGTATTCCCCTTCTCCCCTGTAGGCTACCCTGGGCTATGTCAGTATTCCGCTTCTCTCCTGTCGGTTAACCTGGGTTAAGTCAGTATTCCCAATCTCCCCTGTTGGTTACCCCGGGTTATGTCATTATTCCCCCTCTCCCCAGTAGGTTACCCCGGGTTTTGTCGGTATTCCCCTTCTCCCCTGTAGGCTACCCTGGGTTATGTCAGTATTCCCCTTCTCCCCTGTAGGTTACCCCGGGTTATGTCAGTATTCCCCTTCTCCCCTGTAGGTTACCCCGGGATATGTCATTGTTCCCCCTCTCACCTGTAGGTTACCCCGGGTTATGTCAGTATTCCCCTTCTGCCCTGTAGGTTACCCTGGGTTATGTCAGTATTTCCCTTCTCGCCTGTAGGTTACCCCAGGTTATGTCAGTATTCCCCTCCTCCCCTGTAAGTTACCCCGGGTTATGTCAGTATTCCCCTTCTCCCCTGTAGGCTACCCTGGGTTAAGTCAGTATTCCCCTTCTCCCCTGTAGGCTACCCCGGGTTATGTCAGTATTTCCCCTCTCCCCTGTAGGCTACCCCGGGTTATGTCAGTATTCCCCTTCTCCCCTGAAGGTTATCCCGGATTATGTCAGTATTCCTCTTCTCCCCTGTAAGCTACCCTGGGTTATGTCAGTATTCCCCTTCTCCCCTGTAGGCTACCCTGGGTAATGTCAGTATTCCCCTTCTCCCCTGTAGGTTACCCCGGGTTATGTCAGTATTCCCCTTCTCCCCTGTAGGCTACCCCGGGTTATGTCAGTATTCCCCTTCTCCCCTGTAGGTTACCCCGGGTTATGTCAGTATTACCCTTCTCCCCTGTAGGTTACCCCGGGTTATGTCAGTAATCCCCTTCTCCCCTGTAGCCTACCCCGGGTTATGTCAGTATTCCCCTTCTCCCCTGAAGGTTATCCTGGGTTATGTCAGTATTCCCCTTCTCCCCTGTAGGCTACCCCGGGTTATGTCAGTATTCCCCTTCTCCCCTGTAGGTTACCCTGCGTTATGTCAGTATTCCCCTTCTCCCCTGTAGGCTACCCTGGGTTATGTCAGTATTCCCCCTCTCCCCTGTAGGCTACCCCGGGCTATGTCAGTATTCCCCTTCTCCCCTGTAGGTTACCCCGGGTTATGTCAGTATTCCCATTCTCCCCTGTAGGTTTACCCGGGTTATGTCAGTATTCCCCTTCTCCCCTGTAGGTTACCCCGGGTTATGTCAGTATTCTCATTCTCCCCTGTAGGTTATTCCCGGGCTATGTCAGTATTCCCCTTCTCCCCTATAGGTTACCCCGGGTTATGTCAGTATTCCCATTCTCCCCTGTAGGTTTACCCGGGTTATGTCAGTATTCCCCTTCTCCCCTGTAGGTTACCCCGGGTTATGTCAGTATTCCCCCTCTCCCCTGTCCGCCATCCCGGGTTATGTCAGTATTCCCCTTATCCCCTGTAGGCTACCCCGGGTTATGTCAGTATTCCCCTTCTCCCCTGTCGGTTACCCCGGGTTATGTCAGTGTTCCCATTCTCCCCGGTAGGTTACCCCCGGTTTACGTCAGTGTTCCCCTTCTCCCCTGTAGGTTACCCCGGGTTATGTCAGTATTCCCCTCCTCCCCTGTAGGTTACCCCGGGTTATGTCAGTATTCCCCTTCTCCCCTGTAGGTTACCCCGGGTTGTGTCAGTATTCCCCTTCTCCCCTGTAGGCCATCCCGAATTATGTCAGTAATCCCCTTCTCCCCTGTGAGCCACCCCGGGTCATGCCAGTATCCAGATTGTGTGTCTCTATGGGGCAATTCAGTCTTGAAGCCACAAAGTGCATGTTCATTCCAATAAATTTGGTATGGGCATGTTAACACTGCATTAGTTTATTGACATTTGTCCAGAGTAGTGCCTGTGAGCCTCCCTTCCTTCTCCACATCATACAGTAAGGTGCCATCATCTCCTATCCATCGCCCTCTTGAATAATGCCTATGTCTGTTTCTTCAAATACCCTTAGTCCAATTCTGTCATCTGTGATTATTGTGAGACCTAATACTGTTCATAATGCTTTCCTGGGAATGCATTTACAGTTGTCGTTGTACCAGACTTTGGTCAGCTGCATTTAGTTAATAATTTGCGGTGGTTCTTTCCCCTAAATAAATGCTCTATCTGTTCGTTGCTGACCCCTGTCTAACTTGTTTGGAATTTTCTCTCAGCTGTTGTATCATCCAGCGTCCATATATGCTGCATGGTGTTTGACTCTGTTGCCTGCTCTCATCTTCTAATTTCCCTCTTCTTATCTGGTTTATTGTATTGACATGTCCTTCTAGCACAGCTACCATAAGGCTGCAGGCTTTATCCCTAGCTCATTCCCCTTGGGCATCCTGGTAACTATTCTCATTAATTGTGTCCAAAGTCTGTTTTAATTGTTCAGTCAGGACTGTGAGCTTATTGTCCAGGTCGGCCAAATCAAAGGTTGATACCCCTGCCCCAGATCCTGTCGCTAAGTCACTCAGTATTTCCCTTTTATGTTGCTTCTCCATTCTGGGTTTGGCCTTCCCTTAGTCTGTCCCTGTCTCTTGTCCCAGTAATCTATGGATCAGTGGAGGTATAGTCTTCTACAATGGGGAGAGCACCACTCTGGCAGTTGCGTTCCTGCTAAATTCACCACTGGAGGTACTAATTTGTGGTGGACGTTATCATACAGGACTTTTCCAATGAGTTTTAAAACTAGCCTGCTTTGTGGATCAGGGTAAACATGGGTTGGTGTGACTGTATGGCTGGTTTTAGCCCATTCCTCATTGAAGAGAATGATCTTCCCCTTTACGAGTTTCCCAGGGCATCGCTGTCTGAGTTCCAGTCCCTATTCTGGGCTGCTTGCCAAGCATCCTATCACGGGACACCCATTATTTGAAGGTCCCCACCAATCACCCATGATTTCTTTGCTCAGGTAGCAATTGTCTGAGCTCCCATTTGTTTTTCTATATACTGCCTGCTGGTTGTTGCACCCAAACATTATACTTTTATTGGGGTGTACACACCATCCTCACGTTTGCCTGCGTTCAGTCGGCTAACCCATAAGTATCCTGGGTGCATAAACCCTGGTCTTTCTTGTGTGTCGTTTCTGGGTTTGATGATGATCCTGATGAATTAGCTCTTGATTATGTTCTGTGTGGTCTTGGTTGTCCTGGGGAGAGATGAAGGTTGTTTCTGTTGTTATCCTTGTCTAAGATCTGACTAGTTTAGAACAGGTGTAATGTACACACCCTAACTCTTCCCCAATTTTTTTGAAGGAATGGGAGCCCAATATGGAATGTTAATTTGGGTGTAGATGTCTGGCAGGTTCCAACCTCAGTTTCTAATGGCTATGGTCTTGTTTCCTAATGGTAGGGTTTTGTCAAGTGTGCAGGTTTAAATGGCCTGGCCATGGAGTGGTTGGAAATGACTGGAATGAGGTGGTCAACCTGGACCCCAAAAATTTTCATTTAGTGCTATGAAGTGGTTATTAAGACCAAAGAATTAGCAATACAATGAGGCAAATTCTGTCACAGAGGTTGTATCTAGTGAACAATGCTGGGAAACCATAGGTTCAGTGGAAACCTGTGGGAAAGTCACTGTAAAGAGATTAAGTGGCGCCTGGAAGTAAACAGGCAATTGTCTGAACTGAGCATAACTGATCTTTGATCTGTCTGCTACTATGCTAACCTGGTTAATCCAATCAGAATTTACAACAATATGAGTTGATCCGACTGGACTTATGAAGAAGTGTGAATTGCATATGAGTGCAGACCATCAGAAATAGTTGCACCTCACCTTGGGTGACTGTCAGGAACCCGTTTCATCATCTGTATTAATAACTTAGTACCATCACTAAGTAGGCAGTAGGGTTGGACGAGGGTTGGGGGTGGGGGCAGGTGGGGGGCGGTGCTGGACGAGGTTGAGGGTGGGGGGCAGGTGGGGGGCAGTGTTGGATGAGGTTGGGGGTGCGGGGGGCAGGATTGGATGGTGTTGGGGGCCCTGGGGCAGACGGGGGGGGCAATGTTGGGCTGGGGTGGGCGGGGGGTGGTGATGGGGGCGGGGGCTCGCGCGCTGTCCTGCTACTGTCTCCTGAACGGGGAGCAGAGTTTAAAAACTCCGAGCCCCAGAGGAAAGGCATTTAATGGATTAACCAAATAATTGATTATCCAAATGAAATAGTGCCCGCCCACCTTGTTTGGATAATCGAGGTTCCCCTGTACACGGTACAGGCAGTCTTACCTGTGGCTAGTAGAACCTTATATAAGCGGAGTTCACCTCATCCACCACAGCGTGGGGACCTGAATATTTAAGGGAGAGAAAGGAAGTAGGGTTGTATATCTGTAGCATCACCTGCTGTCCTATGGGGTATTCGACAGGGTTAACTTTACTGTCAAAGTATGTCTCGCTCACTTGCTTTTTGGTCCCTAACCTGGCGGCTGCTGCTAACTGGGAGGCCTTGCTATTCTGGGTGAGCTGCTGCAACGCTTTTTAGTGGGTGAGTGCAGTGAGGGCAAATTCTGTGAAATTGAGACCAAACAGGTCGTCACCTCCTTTCATGCCATCAGAGTGTGAGGGTACACTCTGTGGATCAGGAGATGGTGTTATACGTGTCCCAGGCTGCACCATCTTCCCAACCATCCCTTTTAGGATGCAGTTCATCCTTTCCATGATCCCACTGGATTAGGGGTGGTATGCAATGTCACATTTCTGCTGGATGCCAAGCATAGTCATCACATTCTGCGTGACTTGGCCACTGAAATGGCTTCCCTGATCTGACTTGATACTGCAGAGTAGACCACATCGCGTAAATACCTGTTGTGTTAGGATTTGTGCAGTCATTGTGACTGTATTTGTCCTAGTGGGAAAAGCCTTGACCCATTTTGTGAATGTGTTTATGACTACTGGAATAGAGGTAAATCCATTGATGCATGGTGGAAGGGGACCTAGATAATCAATTTGCAGATTTGTCCAGGGCCTTTCCACTGGACAGGAGCGTACCTGTCTGGATTATTTTGGGTGCACACCACACAGTTTTCTATGTTGTGTGCTACGTCCTTACATAACTCAGGCCACCAGCACAGCTCTTTCAATCATTCAGAAGTGGCCTGAATTCCCTGGTGTCCATGCCTGTTCATGGTATTGGCATATGATCTGATTTCTGTCTTGAATTGGAACTACATAAACTCCTGCCTTTAAGTTTAATATGTTCTATACCTATAAGGAACCTTCCCATTTATCATACGCACTCCGTCCAAAATCTGTTTCAAAGAATCATCATGGCTTGGCTAAGGTCCTCTACGTTCATGTTGGCTGACAGTGTTCTCCTATAGGTGGCTGACAGACCTCTCCTACATGAGTGCCTCTCAGCTAACTTATCTGCTCTGCGCTTGCTTTCTGGGGATGTTTTGTGGTGGTTCCTAACTTTAATTATGTCATGTTTCCTTCCATTGGCTGCCTGTAGTATATATTTTAATAAGAGGGCTGATGGTAGGGATTTCCATCCATTGGAGAAATAAAACCTCCAACTTCCCAGGATGGTAAAAATGCAGTGAGGCTGTTGCATACATCCGTGTTGTCAGTGTAATGTCAATTCTGCTGGAATGTGGGAGTTCCGTTCTCAAGCCACCTCATTGTTGCAACTGCCACACGGTGTGTTTAACTTTTATATTCAGCAAAGAAACTGTGAGTCAACTCTTAATAATAATAAGTAATAGCATTTATTTATTTAACACAATTAATATTATAATAACAAAATACACTACAAACTAACAATTTACACCATAAATCTAATAAACGACCTTGTGCCTTAACTTAACTCTGGATGATCATATCCCAGAGTTTGGCTTTGATCCACGTGGTGATGATCGGCTGGTCTTTTCCCTGGGTAATACCTCGGGGTATCTTCTTCTCTCGGTGGCTGGTCTCGAGTCACCACTCCTGCGGGCGGTGTTGCATATACTTAGAAGTCTTCGTGCCCTTTTGGGAGGGTCTTCGATGTTCACCGATGGATTGATCAGGGTTCGATCACCCTGATTGATCCGACCCACGCAGGCGTTGACATGTCGATGGCAGGGTGGTTCCTGAGCATCCATTCCTGGAGGTGTTAGGGGGCATACAGCTCAGGTAGCCCTTTCCAAATAAAGGTGTGAGGCTCCCCTTCATCTGGTATACAACTCAATGTTTCTGATTGTCCTGGGGAATGGCATTCAGGTCGATGCTATTCAATTCAAACTCAAGTCTGTCAGTCGCCTGCCTGGGTTATGCAGCTTATTACAGAATCGTTGAGCACAGTCACTTTTGGCCAATGCTTGCCTCAATTTCCCAGCATTCCTCATTTAATGTCTCTTTCTTTCATAAGTCCTTCATTTTGAGCAGCCTGTCTGGCCACACCATCTTATAAGAAAATCCCGTAATAGCAGCACCCATTTAAACTAATGGGGCTGGAATCGTGTTATAACCAAGACACGCTTTAAACGTTCACACTTCAGAAACAGTGTCCCCCAGCTGGTGTCCCCAACACGGGTTATAGCAGGACAACCTGGATATATCTGTGGGTGAAGGGAACAGATCAGGGTGGCTGACCACAATGGCTACAGCGGCTAGTTCTGCAGCTTGACCACTGAGATGGCCAGGTAATGTTAAAGTGGATTCAGTAAGTGGTTTTCCCAGCGTGACTGTCATATATATATACCATAGCCAGTAATCTGACTGCTATCCTCCACAGGAAAGATACATTTGGACAGATTTGGACTGTGGTTTCTATGCTCCTATCCTTTTGTCTCATCTCTAATCATCTCTCATGCTGCTTTGGGATGAAAGGACCAGCGTGGTGACTTGCTGCTATTATTTGGCGGTCATGTTAGTCTCCCCCATAGTTTTGTTTATCGGCTAGGAAGGTGAACACCTTGGTATGCCTGACTGTGATGTCCCGACCTTGAAACAGTAAGAGTCCATTGTGCGACACGAATCTGGCTCACTGAGCTATCCAGCAGGAACTGGATTGGGGTGTGCTCAGTTAATACAGTCAGTGGACTGAAACCAGTACTGGACTGCCCTAAAGACTGCGAGGAGATGTCGTTTGCACATGGAAAACACTTGCTCCACGGGCTGTAGGATCCTGGAGGCATAGTCACTAGGCCTAAACGGCAGCTATTGTTATGGTCTGTGGCTGCAACTTCTAAGGCGTTTGGTCCATCAGGGTTGTGAACTAGCAAAGCTGGTGCGAGGGTGTGTTTTAAATCAGTTATTGCTTTTATATGTTGGGATGTCCAATTCCAGGTGGCATTCTTTTCCAGCAATTCTGAGAGTGGGGCTGTTTTGGTAGTGAACCCATCGATGTAGTTCCTGCAGTATCCCACTAGACCTAGGAAAACTCAGAGTGGGAAATCTCAGGGGAGTGGGAGTTAATCTATCCACTTTTGATGAATGTCTCTTTTGCCATGGGTGACTATGGTTCTCAAGCATGTAAGTCAAAAGATGTGGTGCTGGAAGAGCACAGCAGGTCAGGCAGCATCCAAGGAGCAGGAGAGTCGATGTTTTAGGCATACGTCCTTGATTGGGAATGTGAGGGGTTGGTGGGGGAGGAGGCTGAGAGATACATGGGGGGGGGGCTGGGGGAAGGCGATAGATAAATGAGGTGGGGGGTGATAGTGATAGGTTGGAGATAGGTAGTGATAGGGTGAAGCGGATAGGTGGGAAGGAAGATGGACAAGAAGGACAGTTCAAGAGGGCAGTGCCAAATTGAAGGGTTGGATCGAAGATGAGGTGGGGGGAGGGGTGATTAGGAAACAGGTTGATGTTGATGCTGTATGGTTGGAGGGTCCCAAAGAGGAATTTCTACCAGGTATCGGGTGGCTTGGATTTGGAGTTGGAGGTGGCCCAGCAATTGCCTGTCCTTGATGGAGTGGGAGGGGGAGTTGAAGTGGTTGGCCTCAGGGTACTCGGGTTGGTTGGTGCGTGTTGTCCCATGGATGTTCTCTGAAACGTTCCGCAGGTTGGCGTCTTGTCTCCCCAAGGTAGAGGAGACCACATTGAGAACAACAGACACAGTAGATAACGTGTGTGTACGGTGCAGGAAAAACTCTTTTGGATGTGGAAGGATCCTTTGGAGCCTGTGATGAGGTGAGAGGGGAGGTGTGGGCGCAGGTTTTACACCTCCTGCAGTGGCAGGGTAGGTGCCAGGAGGGGAGGGAGGGTTGGTGGGGGCATGGACCTAATGAGGGAGTTGCGGAGAGAATCATCTCTGTAGAATGCAGACAAGAGTTGGGAGGGAAATATATGGTGGTGGGGTCTGACTGTAGGTGGCAGAAATGGTGGAGGATGATGTGCTGGAGATTGGTGGAGTGGAAGGTGAGGATCGGGGCGTTCTATCCTTGTTGCAGTTGGAGGGGTGGATTTCAAGAGCGGAGGTGCAGAAAGTTCACGGCATTTTTGATCACGTGCGAGGGGAAATTGCAGTCCCTGAAATAGGAGGCCATCCGGGGTGTCCTGGAGTGGAATTGCTCCTCCTCGGAAGGAGCAGATATGGTGGAGGCGGAGGAATTGGGAGTAAGGAATCATGTTTTTACAGGAGGGGCTGGGTGGGAAGAGGTGTAGTCAAGGTAGTTGTAGGTGTTGGTGGGTTTTAATAGGTATCTGTATTGAGTCGGCTGTTGAGATGGAGACGGAAGTCCTGGAAGGGTGGGGGGGAGGTGTCTGAGATGGTCCAGGTGAATTTAAGGTTGGGTTGAAAGGTATTTGTGAAGTTGATGGACTGTTCAACCTCCTCGTGTGAGCATGAGGTCGTACTGATACAGTCATCAATGTAGCGGAGGAAAAGGTGGGGAATGGTGCTGGTGTAATTCCGGAAGATGGATTGTTCCACATACCTGACAAAGAGACAGGCAGAGCTGGGCCTTATGTGGGTCCCACAGATACCCCTTTGGTCTGAAGGAATTGGGAGGATTCGAAGGAGAAGTTGTTGAGGGTGAGGACGAGTTCCATCAATCAATCATGGCCAATTCACCTAACCTGCACATTTTTGGACTGTGGGAGGAAACTGGAGCACTTGGAGGAAACCCACGCAGACACAGGAAGAATGTGCAAACTCCACACAGAGAGTCTCCTGAGGCAGGAATTGAACCCAGGTCCCTGGCGTTGTGAGGGAGTAGTGCTAACCGCTGTGCCACCGTGCCAAATATAGAAAAGATATTGTTAAATTGAGAGGATGCAGAAAAGATTTGCAAGGATGTTGCCAGGATTGGAGGGTTTGAGCTACAGGGAGATACTGAGTAGGCTGGAGCTATTTTCCCTGGAATATCAGAGGCTGAGGGGTGACCTTATGTAGGTTAATAAAATCATGAGGGGCATTGATGGGCTGAATAGCCAAGGTCTTATTCCCATTGTAGAGTAGTCCAAAACTAGAAAGCACAGGTTTAAGGTGAGATAGGAAAGATGTAAGAGACAAGGTTTTCATGCAGAGTTTTATAGAATGAGCTGCCAGAGGAAGTGGTGGATGCTAGTACAATTACAGCATTTAAAAGGCATCTGGATGGGTATATGAATAGGAAGCATTGAGGGATATGGACCAAATGCTGGCAAATGGGACTAAATCAATTTAGGATATCTGGTCGGCATGGATAAGTTCTGTGTTATACATCTCTATAAGCTCAGTTTCCCTGCCTGAAGTGACTCCATTAAGTTTGCAATCTTGTGAAGTCAATGAAAATGATGAAGAGGTTCAGCAAGAATTTGTCACACTAAAAAAAATAATGACTGCACCACTATGAAGAAAAGTTGTTCCTCTGAAAGTTCAGTTATTACAGCAAGGTCATCAAGCAACTTTACAATAAAGTCTATTTCTAGCAAAAGAACCACTGCTGAGGTATGCATATTAAAATCATCCTCCCTTTCTATCAGTTTTCTCTTTAATCCTTTTATGTGTGAGTTGCTTGCTGGATTCAGTTTCAAAGGTAGTCTGTATAATCTGGTGCCTCATTGATTACAAGGCAACAGTGTAAACAAAACTCACAATGAGTTCTAGTGCTTTATTTTTCAGAAGTGCACCAATTGTTACACAATCCTTCGTGTTAAAACAGTATATTTCCCATTTTAGATCACAATCAAAAATATAGAAAATGCAGATTGTTTTGTAGATCGTATGAGGAAAGGCTGAGGCACTTGGGGCTGTTTTCATTGGAGAAAAGAAGGTTTAGGGGTGACTTGATAGAGGTGTACAAGATGATTAGGGGTTTAGATAGGGTTGACCATGAGAACGTTTTTCCACATATGGAGTCAGATATTATGAGGGGGCATAGCTTTAAATTAAGGGGTGGTAGGTATAGGACAGATGTGAGGGGTAGATTCTTTACTCAGCGAGTCTTGAGTTCATGGAACGGACTGCCAGTAGCAGTGGTGGAGTCTCCCTCTTTATGGGGATTTAAACGGGCATTGGATAGGCATATGGAGGATAATGGGCTAGTGTAGGTTAGGTGGGCTTGGATCGGCGCAACATTGAGGGCCGAAGAGCCTATACTGCACTATATTTTTCTATGTTCTATGTTCTTTGTTTCCAAGAGTGTTGGTAAATGCAGTGCATTTGATGTTATGCCTATATGGACTTTAGCAAAGCTATTTACAAGGTCCATTTATAAAGGCAGACTCATGAAGAAAGTAAGAGCCCATGGTATCAAAGACAAGTGACACTGACTAGTGGGGTACTACAACAATCAGTGCTTGGGCCCTAGCTATTCATATATATGGGTTTTATATGAATGACCTGAATGCGGAAACCAAATACAATATTTCAAAGTTTTCTGCTGACTCATACTGGGGGGGATTGTGCATTATGAAGATATTTCAAGTAGGCTTCAGATGGTTTAGATAAGTTGAGTAAGTGAGCAAATAGATAGCAGATGCAGTACAATGTGGCTAAATGTGAAGTTGTACACTTTGGCGTGAAAAGCAGAAAAAAAGAATATTATGTAAATAATGATATGTTGGGAAGTGTTGATGTATGAAAGGATTTGGGTGTCATTGTATACCAGTCAATGAAACTATAAAGGTAGGTGCCGTGAACAATTAGGAAAGCAAATGGTATGTTTGCCTTCATAATAATCAGGTTTCTGTTCAGAAATAGGATGTTGTACAGGGCCTTGGTGAGACCACACCTGGAATATTGTGTGTAGTTTTGTTCTGATACCCTGAGAGAGGATATACCTGCCACACAGAGGCAGTGCAGCAAAGGTTCAGTAGGTTGATTGTCCTATAAGGAGAGATTAGCTTGACTGGATCGACATTCCCCGAGTTTAGAAGGATGAGTGATTTGATTGAAACGTATAAAAAAACTAAACAGAGTGAAATAACTTTGTAGAGGTCAGTATCCTGTCACCAAGACAACTGTTATTTACACATGAACAGTCCTTGGGTTTAGTACTGTCTGATTCAGAGTCAGGTACCAGAGCATCAGTGTCTCTGACATTCACCTTTTATATGTTAGCCAGGGCTCGCTGATTGGAACAGCCCCAAGCAAGGAACTCATTCTAAAGGTTCCAGCTGGCTGACCTCATTGCAATCACATTATCTAATGGAGATGGTCTGGTCTTTTCTTTTGGAGAGACTCCTGTGGTGTTTTAGTACCAGGTCAGGTTCCTTCAATTCAGTGTCTGATTTGGGCAATGTGTAATACAGGGGAGCTTGCATTTTGCCACAGGGGCGCCTCATTAGAATTTCACTTTCTTCTTCTGGGCAATAAAGGTGTTGAGGCAGCTATATCCATCATGTCCATCTCTGATTCCGAGGACTAGATAAGGCTTGATGAAGTGAGTGAATCAATGAGTTCCGGCAGCATTTCTGACTGTTCCGAGGGTCAGGCTACATTTTGCTCTTTCACCATTTGCGAATTTGCAGCTTTCATATACTCTAAATGCATGGTCAGGACTGCTGCACTTATCTGAACTTTATATGTCCTTGGTCCTGACCGTGCATCGACCACGACTCATATCTTTGCTGGGCCATTCCTATGATTCTTACACCAAACTTTATCCTCTGTTTCAAACTGTATCTCTCGCTTGGCTGTGTCTTGTATCTGGCATTGTATTTCCTGATACTGTTTCACCCTCCTTCCCCCAGGTCTGGGAATTTCAGACTTAACTTGGTGTGGATTCAATCCATTATCAATTCTGCCATTGCTGTTCTTGTAGTTGCATGTGAGGTGGTCCTATGGTCAAATGAGAGCCATGGTATCTTGGTATCTAGCGAGGTTGTAGGTTGTTTCTTCAAGCCAGCCTTCAAAGTTTGGACTGCTTTTTCTGCCACACCATTGGATGATGGGTGGTACGGAGCTGTCCTTATATGCCAACTCCAATTCACCTTTAAGAAATAACTCAATTCCTGCTGGTAAACGATGTCCCATTATCTGTGACCAACACTTCTGGGATTCTGTGCCTTGAAAAAGATGCGCACAGTTTCTCTATGATCATCCCTGTGTTTGATGACTGGACCCTATGCATTCAAACCACTTTGAATGGGCACCTACAATGACTAAGAACATTGAACCTATGAAAAAAAACGTATAGTCAACATGGTACCAACTCCCAGGTTTACCCAACCATTCCCGCAGATATAAGACAGGTACTGGTGGTAATTTTTGTCCTTGTTCCCACTCACATTGCTATGGCTGCAGCAAAACCTGGCCACCAGACGTAACTTCTTGGCAACATCTTCATTTTGGAGACCCCTGGATGGTCCCAGTGAATTTCAACCAGTATTTGATGGAGATTTTGCTCAGGATAATTGCTCTCGCTGTGCTCTACAATGAGCTGGTCTTTCCATGTCAAACCGTTCTCAATTCTAGTTGTGACAGCCCTTTAGTTTCCCCCATCAACACCAGTCGTTTCAGTTTTGAAAGGACTGGATCTTTCTGCATCCAAAGTCTAATATTGTTAGAGCCCCAAACTGTCTTGTCCTCTTTAGGCAGACCTAGTAGGGGTTTGTGGTCTGTGATTATCACACACATTTTTTGTCCATGAAGATGTTGGTTAAGTTTCCTATCTCCAGATATGACTGCCAATCCTTTCTCTATCTGTGCATATTTACAGTCTGCATTAGCCAAATTTCTGGATGCAGAAACTCTAGGTCTTCCTCTCCATTGGGCCATCTATGAGCAAACCCTGTCCCAATGTAATGCTAGGAGGCATTGTATGACAATACCAGAAGTTTCTTGGGATCATAATGTGCCAACACCTTAGAGGATCAAAGCTGTTGGTTCACTTCATTGAAAGCTTGGGTTTGTCTATGTAACTATTTCCAAGAATTGATGTAAAGGTGCCAAGTTGGATACCAGGTCATTTTTGAACTTTCAGTAATCATTTCCCAGCTCAAGAAATGACCTAAGCTCCTGGACTGACCTGGGAGCCAGGGCACCTTTAATTGCCCTCACCTTATCTTCCAACGGGTATAACCTGGCCTTGTCAACTGTAGCCCACACAGGTCACTTGAGGAATCTGAAATAAACATCTTTCCCTTCTCAGACGTACCTGCCTTAGAAAAACACCTTAGGATTTCTCTAAATGTTCCTTATTAGTTTTGCCTGTTATTAGAACATCATCTAGGTAAAGGGAGACCGGAGGTGAACATTGTAAACCTTGTCCAGCTTCTCCTTATACTTCATACCCACTAACCCAGGCAGAATCCTGGCAAATCTCTTCTGCACCCTTTCCAAAGCCACCACCACACCCTTCTTGTAATGTGGTGACCAGAATTGAATGCAATGCTCTAAGTGCATCCTAACCAAAATTTTACAAAGCTGCAATATTACTCCCTGACTCTTTTACTTAGTGCCTCAGGCAATAAAACCAAGCATGCCATATGCCTTTTTTATCACCCTATCTACTTAAGTGGTCTTTGTCAGGAAGCTATGGATTAAGGGGCTCAGTGTCAGGGACCTGGGTTCAATTCCAGCCAAGGGCAACTGCCTGTGTGGATTGGATTAGATTAGATTAGATTGGATTCCCTACAGTGTGGAAACAGGCCCTTCGGCCCGACAAGTCCACACCGACCGAAACAATTTTAGATTTTCAAGGCATCAAGGAGTATGAGGAGAAGGTGGAAAGGATGAGCCATGATAATATTGAATGGTGAGTAGGCTGAAACGGCCGAATAGCCAACTCGTGCTCCTACTTCCTTTGCTCCTATATTTCTAAGGCATGTTGGATTCAAAATTAGCTGAAAGGCAGGAAGCAGAGAATGGTTGAAGTCTTTTTTTTCTGTTTCCACTGGGTTTCTGCAGTGCTCAGTACCGGGGTATTTACTGTTTGTGCTGTAGATTTGGATTTAAATGAAGGTGATGGAGGAAAAGGACGTGGAAGATATAGAATATAGGGAAATAGAAGGTGATATCTTTAATGTCCATATAACAGAGGAGGAAGTGCAGGATGTCTTGAAATGCATAAAAGTGGAAAAATCCCCAGGACCTGATGGTGTCCCCGAAACCTCTGTGGGAAGCTAGGAAAGTGATTGTTGGGCCTCTTGCTGAGATATTTGTATCATCAATAGTCACAGATGAGGTGCTGGAAGACTGGAGGTTGGCAAACGTGGTACCACTGTTTAAGAAAGGTGGTAAGCACAAGCCAGGGAACTATAGACCAGTGAACCTGACCTCGGTGGTGGGCAAGTTGTTGGAAGGAATTCTGAGGGACAGGATGTACATGTATTTGGAAAGGCAAGGACTGATTACGAATAGTCAACATGGCTTTGTGCGTGGGAAATCATGTCTCACAAACTTGGTTGAATTTCTTGAAGAAGTAACAAAGAGTATTGATGAGAGCAGAGCGGTAGACGTGATCTATATGGACTTCAGTAAGGCATTTGACAAGGATCCCCATGGGAGACTGATTAGCAAGGTTAGATCTCATGGAAGCTGAAAATGTGTTGCTGGTTAAAGCACAGCAGGTCAGGCAGCATCCTAGGAACAGGAAATTCGACGTTTCAGGCCAGAGCCCTTCATCAGGAATGAGGAGAGGGTGCCAGGCAGGCTAAGATAAAAGGTAGGGAGGAGGGACTTGGGGGAGGGGCGATGGAGATGTGATAGGTGGAAGGAGGTCAAGATGAGGGTGATAGGCCGGAGTGGGGTGGGGGCGGAGAGGTCAGGAAGAGGATTGCAGGTTAGGAGGGCGGTGCTGAGTTCAAGGGAATCGACTGAGACAAGGTAGGGGAGGGGAAATGAGGAAACTGGAGAAATAGTTCAATCTAGATCTCATGGAATACAGGGAGAACTAACCACTTGGATACAGACCTGGCTCAAAGGTCAAAGACAGAGGGTAGTGGTAGAGGATTGTTTTTCAGGTGGGAGGCATGTGATCAATGAAGTGCCACAATGATCGGCGCTGGGTCCACTACTTTTCATCATTTATATAAATGATTCAGATGTGAGCTTAAGAGGTGTGGCTAGTAAGTTTGCAGTTGACACCAAAATTGGAGGTGTAGTGGACAACGAAGAAGATTACCTTGGATTACAATGGGATTTCAATCAGATGAGCCAATGGGCTGAGGAATGGCAGATGGAGTTTAATTTAGATAAATGTGAGGTGTTGCATTTTGGGAAAGCAAATTTTAGCATTAACACTTAACGGTAAGGTCCTAGGGAGTGTTGCTGAACAAAGTCACCTTGGAGTGCAGGTTCATAGCTCCTTGCAAATAGCATCACAGATAGATAGGATAGTGAAGATGATGTTTGATATGCTTTCCTTTATTGGTCAGAATATTGAGTACAGGAGTTGGAAGGTCATGTTGGGGCTGTACAGGACATTGGTTAGGCCACTTTTGGAATATAGCGCGCAATTCTGGTCTCCTTCCTATTGGAAGGATGTTGTGAAACTTGAAAGAGTTCAGAAAAGATTTACAAGGATGTTCCAGGGTTGGAGGATTTGAACTACAGGGAGAGGTTGAATAGGCTAAGGCTTTTTTCTCTGGAGCATCAGAGGCTGAGGGGTGACCTTATCGAGATTTATAACATCATGAGGGACATGGATAGGGTAAATAGACAAAGTATTTTCCCTGGGGTGGGGGAGTCCAGAACTAGAGGGCATAGGTTTAGGGTGAGAGGGGAAAGATATAAAAGAGATCTAGAGGGCAACCTGTTCACAGAGAGGTTGGTGCATGTGGAATAAGCTACCAGAGGAAGTGGTGGAGACTGGTACAGTTGTCACCTTTAAAAGGCATCTGGATGGGCATATGAATAGGAAGGGTTTGGATGGAGAGAGGCCAGGTTCTGGCAGGTGGGACTAGATTGGGTTGGCATATCTGGTCAGCATGAATGAGTTGGACCGAAGGGTCTGTTTCCATGTTATACTCTGGTTAGCATCCTATCTTTCATTAATGTAATCTTAAGCAAAGCAGCCCTGCGCTATCCTAATTCCCACTTAGTGCCATTCACTCATTAGCCTATGCTAGCTGGCCGAGTGGAAACATTGCCTCAAATTTAAAATGTTCATCCATTGCATTGCAGCTCTCTGTCTCTGTTTTCTCCCTCAGCTGCACAACCCTCTGAGATCTCTATGCTTATCTCTTGGGCTTACCTACTCTCCTAATTTTAGTCACGCCACACTTGGTGGCTGTCCCTCCAGTTGCTAAGTCACAAAGGTCAAGAACAAGATGTGAAACTCCCACCCGAAACCCTCTTCAATTGATCCAAGTTTGCCAATGCAGCAAAAGTGGTTCAGGGCTGAGTTCAAACAAAGTCAATGTTCCAAGGTCTTTAAACCACATTGTGGGAGTCATAAATTAATGAAATAGATGTAAAAGCTTGAAAGGACAGATTATGTTTATGTGTCATAATCACATTTGTTTTTCAATTCCCTTTTCTTAAAGTTTTGGGAAAAGGACCAACTTTTCAGAGATTTGAAAAGAATTGCTGAACTGCTTTATTTTATATACACTCTGCTACAGCTAGAAAAAAAAAGCATCCAGTCAAGTGGCTTCAACATTTGATATTTCTCCCATGGCTATATTATTTCATTGTGAATGCTTGGCTCAGTTTCAAAAGCTACATTTATCTCAGTAGTTTGTTCTGAGCTCAGTGTGATTGACAAATTGGATGTTATTAAGGAATTTACTATCTTTGACATGAGATTTGAATAGAAGTCTGTTTTATTTTTAATGAGATTAACTGCTTGAGGCTTAAAAGACTTTAATGCGTTCTGTGAATGAGTTTTATTTTTGTTTTTTGGTGCTTAAAAGTGAGCTTGGTGTTACATTGTCAGAAGTTTCTTAAATCTCCACTTCTGACCTTCTGGTCAATAAAAGGAGGCAGGTGTCAGGTATAGACAGCTAGGCTCAAGTGAGTATAGAGGGTGTCGGAGTACACTTAAAAGGGAAATCAGGAAGGCAAAAAGGAGATCTGAGATAGCTTTGGCAGATAAGAGTAACTAGGGAGGGAATAGGACTCCTTAAAGTTCAACATAGTCATCTGTGTGTGGAGCAGGACTTGGGTGAGATCCTAAACAAATATTTCACTTCCGAGCGGATAATATACAAGAGGCTATGGAAGAGATGAGGAAACCATTGAGTGAGTAGGGAACAAGAGTTACCATTGAGTTGGCATAGATAATATGAGAGGCCACAGGCAGTGCAAGGATGGGTGGGAACACAGTTACAGGGCCTAACAGTTTTAGGGTGGCACGGTGGCTCAGTGGTTAGCACTGCTGCCTCACAGCGCCAGGGACCCAGGTTTGGTTTCCACCTTGGACAACTGTCTGTGTGGAGTTTCCCACTAATCCAGAATCTGGTTTCCAGCATCTGCAGTCATTGTTTTTACCTGTGTGGAGTTTGCACATTCTCCCCGTGTGTCTGCGTGGGTTTCCTCTGGGTGCTCCAATTTTCTCCCACAGTCCAAAGGATGTGCATGTCAGGTGAATTGGCTATGCTAAATTGCAATGTCGGGGTAAATATTGGGTAGGGGAATGGGTCTGGGTGGGCTACTTTTCAGAGGGTCGGTGTGGGCTTGTTGGGGCTGAAGTTTCCATACTGTGGGAAATCTAATCTAATCTAAACAACAGCTGAAACACCTGGGACAAAGTCCCACAGGGGGCTTCTAACTGACCCAATGGTGTCCTACAATTTACTTATGGGGTAGAATAGAATAGAATCCCTACATTGTGGAAACAGGGCATTCAGCCCTACAAGTCTACACTGACCCTCCGAAGGGTAACCCACTCAGACCCATTCCCCTTTTACTCTACATTTACCCCTGACTAATGCACCTAACCTACATATTCCTGAACACAATGAGTAATTTAGCTTGGCCAATTCACTTAAACTGCACATCTTTGGACTGTGGGAGGAAACCGGAGCACACCCATGCAGACATGGGGAGAGTGAGCAAACTCCACACAGTCGCCAGAAGCTGGAATCAAACCTGGGTCTCTGACACTGTGAGGCAGCAGTGCAAACCAATGAGCCACCACACTGGTAGGCAGGCTCAGTCTCCTCTATCACACAGTGAGTACTTTTTAACCAACATTTCCTGAAGTAACCATCTCAGGAAGTGAAAAACCAGCACATTGAGTAATCAGAAAAGGAAGCTACAGTAGGAATATTTCTGAATCGTTGCTCAGACCCCAGCTGGACCTAGTGGCCAGTTCTGGCCATTAAGCTTCAGGAAGAGTCTGAGCAAAGGGTCCACAGGAGCTTCACCAGGATAGTATTAGGCATGAGAGTCTTCGGTTTTGTGAGAATCAGAAAAACTGATATTGTTCTCACAGAGAAAGTGAATGGAGAGGTTCTGAATGATGAAAGGTAAATAGGCACTAACTGTTACCAGTGTAATAAAGGTCTTTCACTGTGTCTCCTGGTTACAATATTTGCCAACAGAACCAGAGGTAAGTTCAATGTTTTTCCCTATTGCTGCGAGTTATTAAACGCAAAAATACAAGGCCTGAAAAGAAAGATTCATTAAAAACTTTGAAAAAAAAAGATAAAATACCTGAAGGGGAAACAAAAGGGTGGAAAGCAGTAGTGCAGATCACTGCTGCATCATCCTATGATGCTATGTCACTCAGGGTAATGTTATTTCAGCACAAAGTCAAACCAGGGATTAATACCCATGCACACACATATACACCTCCCCCCGCAAACCTGCCAACCCATGGGACATTACCACAGAGGATATCATTGTCTGGGTAATGGCAACACAGGGATTTCATCCCACAGGAGTCTTAGAGGAAGGGTCACCTCCAAGGAACTTCTACCTCTGCCTTAGAGTCTTTGAAGATTTCTGTCTCCACTACCTTTTGAGATAGGGTTCCAAAGATTCAATCCTGTCAGAACATTTCAACTCTTAAGTAAGCTTATTTTCAAACTGTGACCTTTGGTGCTACATTTGCCAAGAAACAACATTGATTCCACATCCCCTCCTGTCAACACCCCTCAGAATTTTACATTTTTCAATAAAGTTCATAGTTTGACTGGATGCCATTAAGTGTTAGTGCCTGATGACATCTGAAAGATGTCTACAATGGGTGATTTCCCCTGAATTAGTCCCTTGATGGAACACGGATGAATATACTGTGATTTTGCTCTTCGTTCCCAAATCTACTTGAAAGGTTTCTTTAAATCACATTTGTGCTTTACCTTTGGTATCAGTCCCATGAAAAATAAAATTGGTTGTGTATTTTGATGGCAATCATTCCACAATCTACTATGGTTGATGTGAATCTAAAAGCCATACTATTGCCTTTATTCTGCAGCACACACTAGTATCCAGCCAAATGAGCTCACCCAATCCTTGTTCATTATCATAAAGAACAACTACTTCCTCCTGTTAGGTAGTCTGGCTATGCTAAATTGATCAATGTCCAGGGATTTGCAAGCTAGGTGAATTAACAATGGGAAATGTAGGGTTACAGGGATAGAGTAAGAGGAAAGGATGCCCTTCAGAGAGTCAGGGTGGACTCAGTGGGTCAAATGTCCACAGTGATGGGATTCTATGATTCTAATCCTATGGGAGTCCTGTGGGAGATGATGCTCAACCAAAGGCCCATTGGATAGTGTTAATACATAAATGAAATCTCATTCAAACAATGCCTAATCCTTTTTTTAAAGTGATAGTTAAGATCATAAGATAGGAGTAGAAATTAGGCCATTCAGCCCATTGAGTCTGCTCCACCATTTAATCATGGCTGATAAGTTTCTCAACCCCATTCTCGCTTCCTCCCTGTAACCCTTGATCTCTTTGACAAGCAAGAACCTGTGTATCTAAGTCTTAAGTATGCTCATTGACCTGGCCTCCACAGCCTTTTGTGGCAGTGATTCACCACTCTTTGGCTGAAGAAGTTTCTCCTTATCTCCATTCTAAAGGGTCTTCCCTTCATTCCAAGTCTGCACCCTTGGGTCTTAGTCTCTCCTACCAGTGGAAGCATCTTCCAAACATCCACTCTGTCCAGACCATTCAGTATTCTGTATGTTTCAATTAGATCTGTCCCCCCTGCCCGTGTCTGTGCGGGTTTCCTCCAGGTGCTCCAGTTTTCTCCCGTAATCCAAAGATGTGCAGACCAGGTGAATTGGCCATGCTAAATTGCCCATAGTGTTCACGGATGTGTAGGTTAGGTGTATTAATCAGGGTTAAATATAGGGGAAATGGGTCTAGGTGGTATACTCTTCAGAGGGTCAGTGTGGACTTGCTGGATCCAAGGGCCTGTTTCCACACTGTAGGGATTCTCTGATTCTACACTCCTAACCTGTCCAAATCCTGCAGTCTTCGGTAGCAACACAACAAAGGAAAATCATTTCTAATGATAGTGGGCGGCACGGTGGCACAGTGGTTAGCTCTGCTGCCTCACAGCACCTGAGACCCGGGTTCAATTCCCGACTCAGGTGACTGACTGTGTGGAGTTTGCACGTTCTCCCCGTGTCTGCGTGGGTTTCCTCCGGGTGCTCCGGTATCCTCCCACAGTCCAAAGATGTGCGGGTCAGGTGAATTGGCCATGCTAAATTGCCCATAGTGTTAGGTAAGGGGTAAATGTAGGGGTATGGGTGGGTTTCGCTTTGGCGGGTCGGTGTGGACTTGTTGGGCCGAAGGGCCTGTTTCCACACTGTAAGTCTAATCTAATCTAATCATCAACCTCCCCATTTCCTGATCCCCACCAAGCTCACTTCTTGCAGGTTTGTTTTTAGTTCTTGCATGGGGTCATCAATCTCTGATTCAGTTAAAGAGAGTCTCATTTTGAGCACTTCGGTGTCCGTGTTGTAATGGATATCCAAAGTCAGCTATCTGAACTCTGGCTTAATAGTTGCGGGGGTGCAGACAAATCTTAAATCCAAAAGAATACACTGACAATAGACTACTTTAAAAACACTAAATTTTATTGTCTGTTGTTAAAAATGTTAACAACTTGGCTGGAGCTTGAAGTACAATTCAGTGCTATTAAAATAAATACTATTCCATACAAAAATGTCATGGAACTGCAAAGTAGCAGAGATCTTACACAGGAAAGTCATTTAAAAAAAGGTAACACTGTTGTGTTTGAAGTGAATTAGCCTAATCCAACGTTTCATTCTTCTTGTTGGTCACATAAAGTTAAACAAAACCTTCATCTAGCAAAACATTAAATAATAAATGTTACGAGCAGCATATAAAAAATGTTTGTATTTCTGTAGCTGTAAAACCTTCCATATCTTGGGACATTTTATGTAGCAAAAGAAATAAAAGTAGATACAGTTTGGTCCAGGAAGGATCATCCATTGTATCATAAAAGTAGGTGTAAAGGTGGAACACAGAACAGCCCTCTTAGTCCAATTAACATATAACAATTCTATGTAGAATTGTCCCTTTAAACTCTCAAAACAGTATGGATTACACTGCCTAATCAAACCTGCTTCCTTTTGAACCCCACTTTTAAAAGAGTGATCTTTTGAGCTTGTAGATATCAGGCAGTAAACCAGACTAAACCCCATATAAAGTTTATGGGGATGAACCACCCATTTCACCTACTTCTCCAGAAGGGCATCAAACTTCGTATTCCTAGAGAATCAAATAAACTATCCCACAAAAAAACTGTACTGGTGTGAACTCTCCGACATGGAGCTACTTACCATACAACAGAAAACCACAGAAGCTGAATATCTGAATCCTGTATAAAATATGCTGCAAACACTCAGCTTAGGTGGTAAGAGGAAGGTAGCATTAATACATCAGTCTGTTGACCTTTGTCAGAAGTTGTTCTGATGAAAATTTAATCGACCTGAAACATTAAGTATACCTTCCCCTATGTATTTATCTACTTCAAGCTCAACTCCTTGTTGTACAGTTATACAAACCAAGCCTTAACAGCAAACTCATTATATGCAGTGACATTTTCCAATATATTAATGGAGAAACCCAATTTATTAAAATTTAATTTCTATTCACGTTTAAGTGAATGTGTTTTGGCACAAATTATCTATATGTCCGACAGTGGCAAAACTCCAAGGTGAACCGACAGATACGTATATTAAGTATTGCTAACAGGATTGCTTAAATTAAAATGTGATGTTTGGAACAAAGAGGAGGTTTTTTAATTACAAAAAATATTGTGTGATGCTTTATGGAAAATAGTGAAGATCAGGAGAACCCACAAGTCCCTGCATCAGATTTTCATTGTGTCCTGGGACAGAAGGCACAGGTGAATGAAGGCATTGGCAATTGGTACTTGCCAGTCGTGCACTGAAGCAAACTTCTGCACAGGAGGCACAAGCTCTGCATTTGCCCTCCCTCTCAGTATAATGAAGGCAGAGCACAAAACCTTCCCTGAGAGCAATCCAAAACCCTGCTGCACATAGCTGGTACTCTGTAAAAACACTGCCCATAACAGGGAATAGCTCAGCAGCATCACTTCAGGAGACAAAAGCTCTCAACTCTCCCAACAAAAACAAAAAGTGGTACAGAAAGAGAGCTCAGATAAGCAGCTTTCAAGTTTACCAGCTCAAATATGATTCTCAATTCCAAACTGTAACGAAAGTTAAGGTAAAAGTCTAATAAATTAATGAAGCACTCACTTCTTAACCTCATCTTTAACTAAATACCATTGAATGACTTGTATAGAGTAACATACAGTATTGCAAACACAGCAAGGTCCCACAACTAGTAAAAAGTGATCAGTTAATACACCTTTGATGGCACTGATGGAGGAATGTTAGCCAAAGCAGTGGAAAATCCCCTTTTGTTAAATACTGACTCAGGGTCTTTTATGATCGCTTAACTTGATAAATTTTCATATGAAGAATAGCATTACTATGCGCTGTGTTACTATTGTGCTGTCAATGTTTTAGTGTGCTTGTATCAGTTGCCTTCTGATCCTGAGGCAGGGTTGATGGCAAACTGACACTTCAATCAACAACTCTGCAAGTTACAGTAAACACTTTACATTCAGAACTGGAAACTTTTGGAACTAGAACCCTGCAAAATACAATGAAATTCAAATTTTGTACACTCTTAAGTGCTTTGAAAATCTTTAAAGCAACTTAAGAATAAAAGAGACCACAGAGGGCGAGCCTAGCTCCAGAATTTGTCAAGTGTCTTTTACCACAACAAAGACTCTTCTCTACAGAATACAATGCTATGTTTAACCGTGAGACATTAGTGTGGAGCTACTAAAGTATTGATTCCCTATGGTCAACAAGTAACTACGTAGCATCCGGGGTATAAGATCAGTAGCCAAAACCAACACTGGGTCTTAGGGTCAGAAGACAGACGCCCACATCTAGTCACTCAGGTAGCCATGGTATGCAAGGATGATCACAAAGCTTCAGTGAAAATTTGATAAATCCAGAAATTAATAAACTGAGGTGAGGCAAACTGCATTTTCTTGTGCTAATTTACTGTTAGATCAGAGGACAGTCCTGTGACGATCAAAAGTAATTAAGGTAGAACAATCTTATGGCTGCTCTTTTAAAAAAAGCACCTGATCTAAGTTCTACAACATTCAGAAAACTTTCAGTTATGCTTCAGTGCTTTCGGAATGTTGACACAACATAGAAAATCCTTGGCAACTTTGTTGGACATTTCACTCTAGGTTAACTTGTAAATGTTAATAAAACAAATAGATTCCCAAAATTTGGTTACCCAGAAATTCACAGGAACATTCATACAAAATGCACAATTTCAACATTTTTTTTAGGATGATGGCTATACTATTGGTTTTCTGCGGCAGACTTGTTCTTAACCTGAAGACTTCAAATCTAAATGTTTTAGCTCCTTAAATTCTGTACAATATTATCTCTCACAATGATAAAGGCCCATTTATTAAAGAATATTGCTTTACATGACTGAGAACTGGATATTAGTTCTACAAGTTTAACTTCCTAATTTTAATACTGAAATTTAAAATATGCATGCTGCAATAATTTGCTGTTTGTTACAGGAGGTTAAAGCAACGACTTTTCTCAAGTTCTCAGAACAGTTAACAGACAGGATCTTTGTTTAGTGATCCACCAGGGAGGGTACTGCTTTAATGATCAACTCAAGTAAGCAGCACAAACACTTTCATTTTTAAACTCTGCAAGTACATGGGCTGCCAAACTGGAGATCACAAGCTCCTCCATTGCTAACTTTGCCATCTTTCAATTCTGTCAACATTATAATATACCTAGTAATAAATATTGAAGCCAATACTTCCCTCTGTGCATCTATTCTAATATATTCATCAAAACAAACCAAACACCCCTTCAGGAAAGCCTCTGCACTATATAGCAGGTGCACAACCACAATCAGTAGACAGTTGTATATGGTGTGCCACTGAAACAGAGCAAGAGTCAATTAGGTTTATGCTGCTTCAACCTGAAGCCCTGGTGAACTAGGGAAATGAAATGCACAGTGGGAAGGAATTGGCTGAGTAGCTCAGAGGCCAGCAACATATTTCTCAACAACTCTCCATTACTCTACTGATGTCGCAGCCATTGGCATTTTGATACTTCCTCTTGCAGATGCAGCCAACTCTTCAATTTCAGCATTTAACCTGCGGATTACCCACTCCATTGCTTCTCGTCCCTGCACAGAAAAACAGACGTTGAGCCGTGGCAAAAACAGAGCAAGTCATTCAATAAATATATTTAAGCTGCATAGCCAGGAAAGAACAATTATAAACCAAGACAGTAACACTGTTTGGAGTCTGTTGAAAGCAATTCAGCCCATTAGTCAAACCATACAAGCCAAAAGTAGCCTCACAGCTATTTCAAATTCCTGTCAGTACCTTTCAGGGCAAGCATTACTGGTGCTGCAATTGCCATTGATGGTGACAAGGCAGAAAATGGAAATGTATCTGGTTCACAAGAAGAGAGTCAGTATGTCTATAATGCTCAACTAAGTCAGGGCTAAGATAGGAAAAGAGATAGAAAAGAGACTAACAGCATAGAAGCATATTTAAAAGCGTAGGAGGAAATGGTTGGGAGGGTGTATGAGAAATCAGGACACAGATAGATCAGTAATTGGGTTGTTGAAAAATCATCACTGTGGCATTTACAAATTGTAATGTCAAAATTAAAAACATGCACTCATAATTCATAAAAATTACAATAAAAGTATAAAGCGTTGCATAATTCTGATCATTTCAGAATTCACAACAAAAATACATCACAAAATGCAGGACTGCTTAGTTTACAGAAGTCACATAGCAAAGTAGTGTGTCATGGAGATGTACAGCAAGGAAATAGACCCTTCAGTTGAACTCGTCCATGCCGAACAGATATCCTAATCTAATCTAGACACATTTGCCAACACTTGGCCCATATCCCTCTAACCCCTTCCTATTCATTTATCTATCCAGATGCCTTTTAAATGTCATAATTGTACCAGCCTCCACCACTTCCTCTGGCATCTCATTCCATGCACACACCACCCTTTACGTGAAAAAGATGCCCCTTAGGTCCCTTTTAAATCTTTCCAATTTCACCCCAAACCGTATGCCCTCTAGTTCTGGACCTCCCCAACCCAGGGAAAAGGCCACGTCTATTTACCCTAACCATGCCCCTATTGATTTTATAAACCCCTATATCGTCTGATGTTCCAGAGAAAACAGCCCCATCTATTCAGCCTCTCCCTCTAGCTCAAACTCTCTAACCCCAGCAATATCCTTGTAAATCTTTACTGAACCCTTTCAAGTTTCACAACATCCTATAGAAGGGAGGCCAGAATTGCACACAATATTCCAAAAGTGGCCTAACCAATGTCCTGTACAGCTGCAACATCTCAGAAATACTATACAGGTAATTTTTAAAAAAATTCTCTTTTCTGTTGTGTAACATACAATTCTATTCTCCCAATCACTGTACTCACTTTATTTGCATTTGCAGAGATCGTGTTTGCCATTATTCCTTCCATATAGCTGCTGAGACTGACTCCTTTCACACTGATAATAGCTTCTTGGGTAAGGATAGTTCTGAAACAACAAAACAGAATTATACAGGAAATCCTATGAGAAGAGGAGCAGCAAAATTATTAACATATAATTTCCAAGTTCACCGTCTACTCTATTCTACTTTAAGCAATTACTGCAGAAAGCAATCTGCCTTTCCACTGAAGGTAAGCCAACAAGACCTGTGGATTAGGCATTGGGAAACATCTTTACATTGAATGTGGAAAAGATGAGACATCAGGGAGACATAGTAACACACAAACCAAGGAATGGATGCATCTTACAAAGTAATGCATTGCCTGGAGCTTGTCACTAGCTTCACTGAAAATGACAGAAAAGGATTGGCACCAGACTGGCAGCTAGAATGAGAGTGGTTGACATGACAAATTTATGCTCTTGGAAAGTTTCTGATTCTCCACTTGTCGTCTTCAAAGCAGACAGTGGACTGCTATTAGTCACTCAAAAAGAAAACATAGAAGTTACCTATGCAATAAGAAGCTACCTATGCAACAGGACCAAGAAGAAATAGGAATATTTCCAAAGTGGAGTAGCCATATAGACTCGTGACATTACTACTGTAGATACACAGAGTGTTTTGTGTAGAGTCACTGCACTTCAACAACACTTATACCTACTTTTCTGGATCCTGCGGGTGAGGTTTATACTCCAATCGTTCATCCACTGATACTAGATTTGTTAATGTTATCTGAAACATACCATAATGAAGAGACAGACTTTAGATATTATTCAGAACAGAGTTCTACAATTAAGATACTCAGAGTTATATACCATTGATGACAGATAACATGCCCACCAATAAAATGCCAAAGGGGATGATGGTACCTGGTTTCACATCAAACCTAGAATAGTGGTCTGATTGAGGGCTGTGAAGTCACGTCAGCTTGGTACAAATCATAAGGTGAAACTGTACTCCCAGGTCTTGGGAGAGACCACACGCTGGGTGTTTCAGTGAATGGAAACTCATCATTGGTACAGCAGGGTTTGCTGTTCTGTAGCACAGTGTTACACTACATTATCTCCATAGCAGAATGTGAAGATCAATGCTGAATTACACTAACTTTACAACAGACTACTTGATATGGCAGGCCCATGACTTATGTACTGTATGAGTCTCCCTCTTATTTTCTTCATTTAACTATACCATTATGTTCTTCTGGTCCTTTTCCCATCCGTATATTTATTTAGACTCCCTTTCATGTATTAATGCTATTTGCCTCAATTACTTCACATAATCATGAATTCTACTTTGCCCAGCTCTCTGGGTAAAGTCATCCTCTTGGATTCATTAGTCACCTCTCATATACTCCTACCAGTTTTGAACTCACTCAGTAGTGGAAACATCTTCCTTACATCTACCCTATCGATTCCTTTCATTGTCATAAAGACCTTCTATCAGGTAAATGAAACTCACTCTTTCCTGGAGGGAAGTCCTTTGCTGAGGTATAACATCTCAATTCTGTAGTGCCTCTGCATTCTTTTTGTAAAATGGAAACTGAAACTATTCACAGTGATCCACCCAAGATCCTGCAGAAACGTGGCATAACTTCACTAAATTTTAATTCTATCACACTGCAGGTACCTTTTAACTTGTGTTTCTAATTTAACTAGTTTGAGAGATTGAACCAGGTCTCTATTTCTTAAGTACAAACATGCAGCCAGAGAGAAGAATCGTGTTATTTTGATTCTTTTTGATGCAGTTCTATTGTATGATTCTGGAAAGCAAAGAAGAAATTTTCACTTGTGCACTGTCACAACATGTGAGGTACCTTGAATTTTAGACTGGTGGAAAGGACCAGCATCAGTCACCTCAATATTCACCCAGCCAATGATCCAGACAGGTAGGTGTGTCACAATAAATTTGAGAATAAAATCTGAGCTGGCACCAGAAATACTGCCCATGAAAGTTACTTTGATTTCATAACCCAACTGGTTTATTGAACTTCTTCCAGTAAGGGAATCTTTTACCCCGGTAATAATTGTTACGACTTTCAAGAGAGTCAGCTACCAGAAGACAGTTTTAAGATAACTTCTCTCTAGTTCTTTTTCTGATCAGGAATGCACTGCCTGAAAGGGTGATGGAAAGAATTTCAAAGGTAACTGGATGAATTCATGAGATGGAAAAACATTGCAGTTATAGGAAAAGAACAGGGAGTGTGACTAATTACACATATTGTTTTGAACTGCAAGATCCTTTGAATAGAATGTGATCACGTTAAAAACAAAACCTGAGATAAATCCAGAGAAGCATATATAGTCATTAATCAATACATATCAAAGGTGATTACCTGAGCTGTTTCAAAGCTTGGATATAGAGGAGTTTTTAAGGGATTAAATGTGGAAAGAAAGCCAGAGGGATTGAGGGATGGAAATCTAGAGCTGCAGGCACAGACAGCTGAGTTCACGGTTTCCACTGGTGGCAAAAAGAGTGGACTTTGGAGTTCACAAAACACCAGAATCACAGCAGCAAGGTCACAGAGGGACTTAAACACGACTAAGAATGTAAAATTTGAGGCATTGAGATAATGGATGGCAATGTAGGTCAGTTAAGTACGGGGTGCTCATGCTGATGTAGGGGCTGGATTCTGGACAGCAGCGTTTGGATTAGCAAGTTTATGAAGGAAGAGAGCACGGGAATAATCAGAAATAGAAACATAAGGTGCTGGAGGAACTTAGCAGGTCTTAGAGGGAGAAACAGACTTAATGTTTTCTGTCCAATTATGCTACTTCAGAACTTGGATTTGAAATGTTAACTGTTTCTCGCTCCACAGACGATACCAGACCTATTGAATTTCTTCAGCCCTCTGTTTACAGCTCAGATTTTCTGCATCCACTGTATTTTGTTTTCATTAAAATAACTGGATTTGGAGTTTAAAAGAAGACCTGAATGAGGATATCAGCAGGAGATGGACTGAGGCGGTGGAAGTAGGCAAACGGGAGGTTAGAAACTCAGCTCAGGATCAAAAATGCAGGAAAGGTTTAACCTGAAACCATGGGCAGGTGAGGGACAGGATTAGTAGCAAAGGAATAAAGCTTACACCAGACACATCACCTTTTGATACGAACAGGTTACCAAACATGTGAAAGGAGAAAATTAAAGTTCCCTAAGGCTGAGTGTTGTACAAGAAATCTGAGGACACAATAGAGGGGCTGAGTGGATTGATGGAGAGATAGAGGAGCAAATTGCTGCTGATGCTGGAATCTGTATTGAAAATAATCAATGCTGGAGATCACAGTGGGTCAGGCTGCTGTGATTTCCAGCATTTTTCTTTGTTTTCAGAAAGAGAGATAGAGTTAAATGTAGTCAGAATACATGTGGAATTTGGCCCCTTGTCAGTCCGGCTTTTCACTTCTGTTACTCTGCAAGATTATTCCAGTGTCAAAAAGTGTGGTGCTGGGAAAGCACAGCAGGTCAGGCAGCATCCGAGGAGCAGGAGAGTTCACGTTTCAGACATAAGCCCTTCATCAGGAATGTGGGAGGGAAGGAAGTTGAAAACTGTGGATGCAGGTGGGGCAGTAATTGTGATAGATTGGTGGGGAAGGTGGAGCAGATAGGTGGGAAGGAAGATGGACAAGTGGGACAGGTCAAGAGGGCGGTGCCAGGTTGGAGGGTTGGATCAGGGATGAGGTGGGAGGAGAGGAGATGAGGAAACTAGTGAAGTCGACATTGATGCCATGTGGTTGAAGGATCCCATGGTGAAAGATGAGGCGGAAGTTCTTCCTCTAGGCTTTGGGTGGCTTGGATTTGACGGTGGAGGCAGCCCAGGACTTGCATGTCCTTGGCAGAGTGGGAAGGAGAGTTGAAGTGTTCGACCACAGGGCGGTGGGATTGTTGGGTCCATGTGTCTCAGGGATGTTCCCTGAAATGCTCTGCGAGTTGGCATTCTGTCTGCCCAATGTAGAGGAGACCATATCGATAGCAACAGATGCAGTAGATGAAGTGTTTGGATGTGCATGAAAATCTTTGCCAGGTACGAAAAGATCCTTTGGGGCCTTGGATGAGGAGAGGGTGTAGGACACAGGTTTTATACCTCTTGTGGCGGCAAGGGAAGGTGCCAGGTGTGGAGGGTGAGTTGGTTGGGGGCATGGATCTAATGAGGGAGTTACAGACTGAATGATCAAATAGGGTTGGGGAGGGAAACATATCTCTGGTGGTGGGGTCTGATTGTGGGTGGAGGAAATGGCGGAGAATAATGTGTTGTATTCGATTTTAGTGGGTGGAAAGTGGGGACGGGGTGGGAGGCTTCTATCCTTGTTGTGGTTGGAGGGATGGGGTTTAAGAGCAGCGGTATGGGACGTAGAGGAGATGGAGATGCGCTGGAGGGCATTGTTGATCATGTGTGAGGCGTCTTGTTTATATTTTTATGGTCTTGTCAACCTTTGTTTTTACTATTGGGTATACAGCAGTTAGGTATTGCAGAATATGGAGTAAATTACATCTTTGGCGAACTGAACTGAAGGAGATTAATTTCGTCTTGGAAAAAAGTACAGGTTTTCGTAATCTCCAATACTACAGCACAATCAAAGTTATTAACCAGAATGAAACAGCTTGACCATTATATCCATTATATGTGGGGATATATTGGTCAAGATTCAAAAATAGCCTCAGCATTCAATTTTTAAGAATTTTGCTAGGAATTCAGCTCAGAGTTGTCCATAACAATTCACATTCCACAAGAACACTTTAGATGATAAGGACGCAATGGAAAAGGAGTATTTACTAATTTGGCAAATTTTTAAAGTGACATTTTTAAAGTTGGATGCTTAAAGTCTGTAGAGCATTAGAGGGTTGTAGATTTGATGTCCAATCTGTGCCAAGCTGAGCTAATGCTATCAAAATTGACTGCAGACTCCCTAGATGAGAAAAAGAGCTGGTGGGGAGTGAAAGTGCCAGCTCAAGCACCCATTCACAAACCAAAGACACTGTGGAAAATGTGCAGTTGACCAGAATGAGTTGGATTCAGACCCTGGTGCCCTTAAGTCAAATAGCTGCCTCACACATGGGCTGGGACAGTGGCAGGAATGCTATCCAATGTGGAGCAAAGTGACAGCACTGTTTGAGAGTAACCTATCCAAAGGTGACTGCAATAAGCTTCCTGTTGTACCATAAATGAGATACACCTGAGAATAATAAGCAAAAGTAGTAAATAACGTTTAGTGAAGACAAAATAGTTGAAATATTGTCATAGCAAAAATATCCTACAGAAATAAAGTCTGATCCACAGTGTACCTACCAAGACACCAATTAGTTCATGCCTGCTAGTCACTGGTACTAACTGGTTGCCACAAGACCATTTTTAGTGTGTGATTTTTCCCTGGCACTCAGGTCATTGTGCTCAGGGTTTACATTGTCAATGTTGTCTGTTAAACCTGCAGAAGGAACTGCAGATCCAGAAGTACAGCATCTTGGACATCAAATACAGCCCATTATATAAAACAGGGATCATCACTTCAGAATGTGGGACTGGTTATTAGCTAAATCTGAAGTTTGCACAACAATAGAGTTTTTCCAACCACATATTAAAACTCCAACTAAACCCCCACATATATTAGACAAGGGAAAATCATGCATAATTTCTAGTCATGTTACTTGACTAACATTCGCAGATTTTAACTCCATGGTCCGTTTCACAGGGTCCACAACGGAGTGTTCCTGTACATATGTCCGTGTCCTTGATGCACCAATGAGCTGAAAAATTGAAAGAAAGATCAATGTTTCCTTTAAGCAATAATTTAGCATTTGACAAATGTGACATTTTATATTATGGCGAAACTAGCCACATGACTGCTCCCCAACCACAGTTTTTAAGTGAGATTCTCCAGATTCCCAAAGCTACATCTGTAGACAATTATTTACTTTGAAAAGGTTCTTTCTTCCAACAGTTTCCACCTATGAAAGATGGTGGACATGGAAGAAACAGCCATTTCTAATGGTGCATTGTCATATGATGCAGGTTTGCGGAGAGCTAGGAGGGCAATCCTCGAGGCAGGCTTTGTCATGTGCAACACATGAATTTGCTACATGTTGTTGGTTGCTGTTTTTAACATTGGCATTTTTTGCTAAGCACTTTACTGACTAGTTGTAGCGGCCATTCACAGCCCACAGGATGCATCGTCATTTTACTCTATCACTGAGTGATTCCCTTGTTCAAGGCCTCCCGGTCACTTTTTTAAATGTCTCTCTGTAGCAGATCATTCAATTAGTTGTCTGGCTGCAGCTCCCTCATGATACAGAAATACCTGAGGCATGTTTTCCATCCTGCTTGGACACGTCAGCAGAATGTTCGGGGTGGGAAGCCAGAATAGAAGTGGTGGATGATGGTGGTTAGAGAAATTTGTTCAATTATCAAATTACTTCTTTTTTCCCCCAACAGTTAAACATAGAGGCTTCAATTACATTGATCCACTTCAATTAACACCAGGAACTGCCTTGTTCATCAGCATTTGAGGGAAGTAAAGTTGTGAGAGTAGACAAATGTAACTGACTGGGTTTTTCTAGTAATGGTATGGATGGCTAAATGGCCTCCTCTCGGGCCATAATGGCTCTAAATAATGGACAAGTGGTATTAGGACACGCTACACAAAAAAAAGGGAAGTTGTAGATAATTTGGTTTTTAGGACTTTAGACTCCCAATCATCCTCAATTATGATAAAACTCTAGCTACATCTTGCACAAATGATTTATTTACCAAGCTGTTGCAAATAGACCTTGATCTCTCTTACAGACAAGCAGTGCCAAATAGAATAATAGAATTTTACATTACAGCAGACTGTAACTGCACTGGCGAAGGAGCCACCCAGCTGGTGCCATTCTCCTGCCATATCTCTGTAGCCCTCTAAAGTCATCACTTTCAAATATATACTCAGCCCTCTTTAAACTTCACATGTAATCCATCTCCAACAGTACTCCAGGCAGTCTCATCTCACTCCTAGCTCTCTTGCTGACAATCTTGAAATTGTGACCTCTAGTCAATGACACACCAACTACTGGAAACAGAATATCTTTATATATCATGTTAAAATTGTTCTAATTCTGAACACCTCACTAAAATCACTGTTGTAATAGAACATTACAGCACAGTACAGGCCCTTCAGCCCTCGACGCCGTGCCCATCTAACCTATACTGTTCCATTCTCGTCCATATGCCTATCCAATGACAAGTAAATGCCCTTAAAGTTTGTGAGACTACTATTGTTGCAGGCAGTGTATTCCATGCACCTACTACTCTCAGTAAAGTAACTACCTCCGACATCTGTCCTATATCTATCATCCCTGAATTTAAAGCTACATCCCCTCATGCTAACCATCGCCATCTGAGGAAAAAGGCTCTCACTGTCCAACCTATCTAACCCTCTGATTATCTTATATATCTCAATTAAGTCATCTCTCAACCACCTTCTCTCTAACAAAAACAGCCTCAAGTCCCTCAGCCTTTCCTTGTAAGACCTTCCCTCCAGACCAGGCAACATCCTATAAATCTCCTCTGAACACTTTCCAAAATGTTTCCACATCCTTCCTATAATGAGGTGATCAGAACTGTACGCAATACCCCAAGTGCAGCTGCACCAGAGTTTTATACAGCTGCAGCACGACCTCATGGTTCCGAAACTCCAATCCCTCTACCAATAAAAGCTAACACACTGTATGCCTTCTTAACAACCCTATCAACCTGGGTGGCAACTTTTAAGGATCTATGTACATGGACACAGAGATCTCTCTGCTCATTTGCACTACCAAGAATCTTACCATTAATCCAGTTTTCTTTACTGCTGTTACTCTTTCCAAAGTGACTCATCTCACACTTTCCCGCATTAAACTCCATTTGCCACCTCTCAGCTCAGCTCTGCAGCTTATCTATGTCCCTCTGTAACCTACAACATCCTTCAGCTCCACAACTCCAGTAACTTTAGTGTCATCCGCAAATTTACTAACCTATCCTTCTACACCCTCGTCCAGATCATTTATAAAAATGACAAACAGCAGTGGACCAAAAACAGGTCCTTGCAGTAGACACAAGTAACTGAACTCCAGGATGAATATTTCCCATGAACCACCACCCTCTGTCTTCTTTCAGCTAGCCAATTTCTGATCCAAACCGCTAAATCACACTCAATCCCATGACACCGTATTTTGTGCAATAGCCTACAGTGGGGAACCTTATCAAACACCTTACTGAAATCCATATACACCACATCAATCGCTTTACGCTCATCCACCTGTTTGGTCACCTTCTCAAAGAACCCAATAAGGTTTGTGAGGCACGACCTCTCTTTCACAAAACCATGCTGACTACCTCTAATAAACTTATTCCTTATTAGATGATTATAAAACCTATCCCTTATAGCTCTCTCCAACACTTTACACACAACTGAAGTAAGGCTCACTGGTTTATAATTACCAGGGTTGTCTCAACTTGAACAAGGGAACAACATTTGCTATCCTCCAGTCTTCTGGCACTATTCCTGTCGACAATGATGACATAAAAATCAAGGCCAAAAGCACTGTAATCTCCTCCCTGGCTTCCCAGAGCATTCTAGGATTATTTCCATCCAGCCCAGATTTGCCAAATTAGTAAATACTCTTTTTCCATTGTGTCCTTATCATCACACTTTCCAGAACTGCTAACATCTCCTCCCTGTGAACCTCAATTCCATCTAGTTTAGTACGATGTAATCTCAGTATTCTCCTCGACCACATTGTCTTTTTCTCAGGTGAATACTGACGAGAGGTATTCATTTAGCACATTCCCTATCTCCTCTGACTCCATACACATATTTCCATTACTATGCTTGATTGGCCCCAATCTTACTCTAGTCATTCTTTTATTCCTGATATACCTACAGAAAGCCTTATGGTTTTCCTTGATCCTATCTGCCAATGACTTCTCATGTCTCCTCCTGGCTCTTCTTTACTCTCTCTTTTGGTCTTTCCTGGCTAACTTGTAACTCTCAAGTGCCCTAACTGAGCCTTCACATCTCATCCTAACGTAAGCCTCCTTCTTCCTCTTGACAAGAGATTCAACTTCTTTAGTAAACCACGGCTCTTTCGCTCGGCCACTTCCTCCCTGCAGACAGGTACATACTTATCAAGGACCTGCAGTAACTGTTCGTTGAATAAGCTCCACATTTCAATTGTGCCCAACCCCTGCAAGTGACTTCCCCATCTTATGCATCCTAAATCTGGCCTAATTGCACTGTAATTGCCCCTCCCCCCAGCTATAACTCTTCCCCTGTGGTGTATACCTATCCCTTTCAATCGCTAAAGTAAACATAACTGAATTGTGGTCACTATCACTAAAGTGCCCACCTACCTCCAAATCTAACACCCGGCTGGGTTCACTACACAGTACTAAATCTAATGTGGCCTCACTCCTTGTTGGCCTGCCTACATACTGTGTCAGGAAACCCTCCTGAACACATTGGACAAAAACTGTCCCATCTAAAGTACTTGAACTGCAGTATTTCCAGTCAATATTTGGGAAGTTAAAGACCCCCATAACAACTACCCTGTCACTTTTGCTCCTATCGAGAAGCATCTTTGCTATCGTTTCCTCGACATCTTTGGAACTATTCGAGGCCTACAGAAAACTCCCAACAGGGTGACTTCTTTCCTGTTTCTAATCTCAACCTCAGTTGACAAGTCCTCAAATGTCCTTTTTGCAACCGTAACACTGCCCTTGACTAACAATGCCACACCCACCCCCTTTTACAGTTTTCTCTGTTCTTTCTCTGTCCCTACTCTGCTCCAAGTAGAACGAGCCCAATTTCTGAAATCTTTCTTTCTATCTAAAATGTCTCATTCTGGTATCATTCTAGTAAATCTCCTTTGAACTTTCTCCAGGGTTTTAACATCCTTCCTTAAATAAGATGCTCAGAGCTGACTACCATACTTTAAATGTGGTACTCCCCAATGATTTGTGAGAGGTGCAGCATCACTTCTTTGCTTTTATACTCAGGGCTCTGTGGAAAAGTGACAGTGGGTCAGAGGGGGCATTGGTCAGGGAAGATGCAATTGAATAAATTATTTTAATTTAATTTAAAGAACAAGGGATTTCATCTCATACGAGAGTTTTATTTAGCAGAAAGATAAGTTTTATACGGAAAACACTTGAATGTGACTCAGCAGTAAACTGACATCATCCAATTTAAAAAAAAACCTCCTCCCATGGGTTACATTCCTATACTTATACTAAAGTGATGCATTGGAATCTTGGCTCCTGCATCTAGTTTGGGAAGTAATGCGTTGGAAGTCATCAGATAAGGTATCACATGTAAACTGGAATTATCAAATGCAGCCAGTGTGCACTTCCTGACCTTTTCTCAAGTGCACACTCCGTTCTCTACTTTCTGAACGATGCTTAGTAGTGACTTGCTGATCAACCCAGCAGGAGTCACAGTGAAGGAACAGAAAGGTGACCTTGACCTGCTTTTTGATGTATTAAACTATTGTGCAATAGTAGGAAGCCTGATACAGAATTACACAACTGAGGTTATATGCAACCAGTGTAACCTTTAACATACATTTCATGACAGAATACAAGATCATTGCGATTATGACTGAACTTTACTTGCCCTGTCAGTATGAATTGATGAAGCAAATGTATTATGCAATTCATAGACTCACTGACTAAAATAAATAGCAAAACTATAAACCTAAATCACAAAACTCCACGTACTAGGATTAACTTCTTTTATAATTTCATCTTCCCTTACCCCACTATTATACACAATAGATTCAATTAACTCAGCATAATACACAAACATGCAAGGACGTAGGCCAGAATATCATTTACTGGATCAGTGGTGCTGGAAGAGCACAGCAGTTCAGGCAATATCCAACGAGCAGTGAGATCTACGTTTTGGGCAAAAGCCCTTCATCAGGAATAAAGGCAGTGAGCCTGAAGCGTGGAGAGATAAGCTAGGGGAGGGTGGGGGTGGGGAGAGAGTAGCATAGAGTACAATCGGTGAGTGGGGGAGGAGATGAAGGTGATAGGTCAGGGAGGAGAGGGTGGAGTGGATAGGTGGAAAAGGAGCTAGGCAGGTCGGACAAGTCCGTCAAGTCACAGGGACAGTGCTGAGCTGGAAGTTTGAAATTAGGGTGAGGTGGGGGAAGGGGAAATGAGGAAGCTGTTGAAGTCCACATTGATGCCCTGGGGTTCAAGTGTTCCGAGGCGGAAGATGAGGGGTTCTTCCTCCAGGCGTCTGGTGGTGAGGGAGCGGCGGTGAAGAAGGCCCAGGACCTCCATGTCCTCGGCAGAGTGGGAGGGGGAGTTGAAATGTTGGGCCACAGGGCGGTGTGGTTGATTGGTGCGGGTGTCTCGGAGATGTTCCCCAAAGTGCTTTATATGCTACTCTCTCCCCACCCCCACCCTCCTCTAGCTTATCTCTCCACGCTTCAGGCTCACTGCCTTTATTCCTGATGAAGGGCTTTTGCCAGAACATCGATTTCGCTGCTTATTGGATGTTGCCTGAACTGCTGTGCTCTTCCAGCACCACTGATCCAGAATCTGCAGACATTGTTTTTACCTCCTAGAATATCATTTAGCCAAACTTTACAAGTCCGACCAGATCAGTGAACCAAACGCAGTTCAAAACGATGAAGACAGAACAGAATACACTCTAGTTTTTCGTCTCCAAGTGCATACATCTATCAGATCAGTTACATGTTGAAAACTATGCATACCAACAAAACCTGGCACAGTAACTCAGAATTTATACACCAAGGTAACAGCTTACCTATATAAGTAAATAGATTTCCTATGCAAAATTTTAATGAACACAATTATGTGTGATAAAGAAAATGGCAAGGTGCAACAGACATGCAAAGTACTTCTAACAGGACTCAGAACAGGTCTTCTGGAACCTCTAGGAACATGAAAGCCAAAAAGGAAAGTTTGGTTTGTCAGCAAGAAGCTATTAATACATGTTGGTGCCAAGACTCCTTGGCTACAGGTGACTTAGAAACTATATAGATAACTGGCTTCAGATTTAAATATATAAATGCACATCCATAAACTTGCTTTATAAATTTCCCAGTCATTACTGGACCACAAATTAATACAAACTATGACCACATGATTTTGAGAAGTCAGCTGGACTGAAGATTGATGAGTCAGCTCAAACTTTTCTCAGCTTGCAAACTCGCTGTTAAAACTGGAAATCCAGGATTGAATTAATTTTGAATTTTTTTAAATTCTTGGCCATTCCAAATAAAGTGTTGAGCACTCCTATCAGTTATTGTTTCACCCCACAGCTAGTGTACAGACTCTGATCTCCCTCCCCTTTTACTGCAGACCGTCCCAAGCTGCTGATATGAAGTTGCAATATCATTCTCTTCCTGACTAAAGGGGCTGTTCACAGCCTATTATGGAGTCATCAGATTCCCATACATCAACTTCTGGGTAGTGGGAAACTGGCCCAGATTGATTAATGTCACAATGACAACTGTAAAATACGGCTTGTAGTGACCCTGTAGATTGATCCTGGTGAATGATAACAGTTTGGGTCATGTTCTTAAACTTGTCCCTGAGTTCTTCATAGTGCAATGGTAATGTCCCAATCATGGGTCAGGGACTACTATATTTGGAGTAGCAGTAGTTAGACATGTCACCGAAAATACTAACACATACTTCACAATACCATGAACAAATGACTCTGACTTGTTAGATAAACTGTGGTACAACAGAACACTGCTATCCCACTCCCCAGAATTACTTTCAGGCTAATAAAATGTACATTTGGATGGCACCCCTCATGTCAATGCAATGAGTGTGAGGATAAGGTGGGATATTTGGAACTCGCCCTGGTTACTAGGGACTGCTGCTGGCTCAGCAATAGTTATGGTGCATTGAACGGAGGAAGAGTCTGGGGGATAAGAAGCTTCATGTGAAGGTGCACTCCCTGACCTTGACCACGCCAGTTCATTCACAAGAGAATTAGATATGCTGCTTAAAAAAAAAGAGACACACTATGGCAAGATGAGGAGCAGCTGAGTTGCTCTTGCAGAGAGCCAGCACAGACACAATGGGACAAATTACCTCCTTCTATTCTGCAATCATTCACTTCTATCAAGAGACAGATAGCTCAGTATTTAAGAGAATTAAAAGTAAGGAACAAAAACAGAAGGATCAGTGATAGGAAAAGGAAATAGTATGGTGAAGCAAAAGGTTTAAAATGCTTTTCAAACTGGGATAACATGACAGCATTTACAGAGTGCTTTGGTGAACAGAAGCAAAGTCAAAAGAATAATAATTGCCAGGTTGATCATGCAAAGTTAAAGGGCAGCACTGATATAAGCTGGGGAACAAGCCTTTTACCCTTTCAACTGCAGATTGACATTGTCTTTGCAGGGCTAAAAGAAGATAGGGTGGGAGGTCTTAAAACATTGGAAGAATCTTGTGTTTTCGAAAAAATAAAAACTGGCAAGATTGACAGAATACCTGGAAAAATTTGATGACAGATTCTGCTTCTTATTACCTAAAAGTGATGGTTAATAGTTAATAACAAAGAACAATACTTACTGATTTAACAACAGATGGTAGACCCCATTCCGTACTGAGCAGCCTCTGACTATGTAACTTGCCTTGGTCATCAATACGTCGATCTAATACATCCACTCCTACAACACATGGGTTCATGGGATTGGGATACTTCTGCATGGCAGCTTTGAAAACTGTTTCCCAAGGGTGGCTGAAGAAAGAAGGACAAAGATTCAGCAACAAAACACTGGAGAAGAAAAATTACAGACTGCAGAAGTGTATCGGTGAATTTTGCGTTTGACAACAACGAAGTAGGATAATTCTGATAATTAAAAACTCCAATTCTGTTGTGAACTTGCCTGTTCAAGAATTAGTCTCTCATTTGAAGACATTATCCTCTGCTCTTTAATGCCTAAATCACAAACGTATAATGTTTGTGTTTTCAAATGTCTATGTTCAGAAGATAAAACCAATTCCACTATCCAGTATGCCAATTTTAACACTGTTTCTGGAATCTAAAGCATTGCATTTCCCGAGATTAAGAAGGCAGGAAGCTTTGAATTCTCTCACCCAATAAGAAACTGTAGACCTGATCAACACTAATTAGTTACCATTCTTAAAATAAGCTTGTACCTTACTTATACAAGTGTGTGTCCTGAGTTTACAATTTAAAACATAAAGAACTTATAAGGATAGACAACAAAAACTGTCAGAAATTTAAGGAACTATGAAAATGCTAAGAGGATATTTCAAAAGGCAGAATGAAGAAATGACATTTTTCTATGTATATTAGCAAATATTTAAAAAGAAAAAAGAGGCTGAATGAAATTAAATTTAAAAAATGAAGAAATGACAGAAACATTGAACAAGTAATTTAGGAAAATTTTGAACTACCAATTATTAAGAGGTTAACATTGATAATTTTCAATAAATTCGAATTGGACCAAAGGGTCTATTTCTGTACTGTACGACTCTATGACTCTAGATGGTAGAATCAACAAATGACTCCAAGATAAATTGGGAAAAAAAAGATTTAGGACCGTATCCTAGCATACTGGGGGAAGTTCAGGCCAAACAAAATCCCAGAGCATAACTTCAAGGATGCTGCCTGGTCTGGAGGATATATTTTATAAAGGAAGGTAGACAGAGCTAGGGCTTTACTCATGGGAACAAAGAAAGATGAGAGGTGAGTTGATAGAGGTGCAAAAGATGATGAAAGGCATAGATACAGTGGATAGCCAAAGACTTTTTCCCAGGGCGGAAATGGCTATCACAAGGGGGCATAATTTTAAGGTGTTTGGAGGAAGGTGTAAGGGAGATGTCAGAGGTAGGTTCTTTACACAGAGTGTGGTGGGTGCGTGGAATGCACTGCCAGCATTGGTAGTACAGTCAGATACATTAGAGACATTTAAGTGACTCTTGGATAGACACATCGATGATAGTAAAATGAAGGATACGTAGGTTAGTTTGATCTTACAGCAGGATAAAAGTCAGTACAACATCGAGGGCCGAAGGGCCTAAACTGTGCTGTTCTGTTTTAAGTTATATGCTCAAGTCCTGCAGAGCAGAAACTATGGCAAAGAAATGGAAGGAGACAAAAATAACAATCTTTTAAAAGAAAAAGAGAAAATAAAACAAAAGTCTAGGCAAGTCATTTACTTCAAAATAAAGGCTTTGTGCGTGGGAAATCATGTCTCACAAACTTGATTGAGATTTTTGAAGTAGTAACAAAGAGGATTAATGAGGGCAGAGCGGTGGATGTGACCTAAATGGATTTCAGTAAGGCGTTCAACAAGGTTAGATCTCATTGTATACAGGGAGAACTAGCCATTTAGATATAGAACAGGCTCGAAGGTAGAAGGCAGAGAGTGGTTGTGGAGAGTTGTTTTCCAGACTGAAGGCCTGTGACCAGTGGAGTACCACATAGATCGGTGCTGGGTCCACTACTTTTTGTCATTTATATAAATGATTTGGATGTGAACATAGGAGGTACAGTTTGTAAGTTGGCAGATGCCACCAAAATTGGAGGTGTAGTGGACAGTGAAGAAGGTTACCTTGGATTACAATGGGGGCTTGATGAGATGGGTCAATGGGCTGAAGAGTGGCAGATGGATTTAACTCAGATAAATGAGAGGTTTTGCATTTTGGGAAAGCAAATCTTAGCAGGATGTATACACTTAATGTAAGGTCCTAGGGAGTGTTGCTGAACAAAGACACTTTGGAATGTAGGTTCATAGCTCCGTGAAAGTAGAGTCACAGGTAGGTAGGATAGTTTGGTATGCTCTCCTTTATTGGTCAGAATATTGAGTACAGGAGTTGGGAGGTCATGCTGCAGCTGTTCAGGATGCTGGTTAGGCAAAAGTGAGGACTGCAGATGCTGGAAATCAGAGTCTAGATTAGTGTGGTGCTGGAAAAGCGCAGCAGGTCAGGCAGCAGCCAAGAAGCAGGAAAATCGACGTTTCGGGTAAAAGCCCTTCATCAGGAATGAAGACCGGTAGCCTCCAGGGTGGAGAGATAAATGGGAGGGGGGTGGGGGTTAGGCTACTGTTGGAATATTGTGCGCAATTCTGATCTCCTTCCTATTGGAAGGATGTTGTGAAACTTGAAAGGGTTGAGAAAAGATTTACAAGGATATTGCCAGGGTTGGAGGATGAGCTATAGGGAGAGATTGAATAAGCTGGGGCTGTTTTCCCTGAGCATCGGGGGCTGAGGGGTGACCTTATAGTGGTTATAAAATCATGAGAAATGTGGATAGGGTAAATAGATAAGGTGTTTTCCCTGGGGTGGGGTGAGTGCAGGACTAGAGGGCATAGGTTCAGGGTGAGAAGGGAAAGATATAAAAGGAACCTGTGGAGCAATTTTTTCAGGTAGAGGGTGGTGTATGTGTGTGTGTAATGAGTTGTCACAGGAAGTAGTGGAGACTAGTACAATTGCAAAATTTAAACGGCATCTGGATGGTATATGAATAGGGAGGGTTTGGAGGGATATGGGCCAGGTGCTGGCAAGTGGGACTAGATTAGGTTGGGATATCTGGTTGGCATGGACGGGTTGGTCTGTTTCCGTGCTGCACATTTCTATGACACTATGACTCTAAGATGTTGAAATATACAGTCTGATATAACATTACAAACCGGTCAACCAGGACCCATTAACCTGGAGTTCTTAAAAGCAAACTGAGCCTGAGTCAAGATTGAGGTGCTGGAAAAGCACAGCAGGTCAGGCAGCATCCAAGGAGCAGGAGAATCAACATTTTGGGCATAAGCCCTTCTTCATACTGAGCCTGACCAAGATTCTAGAATCCTCTGTAGTACTAAAGAAAACCTCAGAAGATACACAGGAGAATGCAGTAAAATTGGTTCCCATAAATTTTTTTTTAAAAAACGTAGAGAACCGTTTCTTGAAGAATATAGAAACAGAGGACACTTGGATATGGTGGTTGAAGTGGAGCTGCTCTTATTAACTCCTTACATAATTGACCTGGAGTTAGGAAATGCAATCTAACAATAACCATGAAAGAAACCAGAAGGACACAGATGAATTAGCAGGATGAGTTTTTAGTTAAAAATCACACAACAACAGGTTTAATTGGAAGCACTAGCTTTCGGAACGATGCTCCTTCATCAGGTGGTTGTACGCTCCGAAAGCTAGTGCTTCCAAAAAAAAAAGCTGCTGGACTACAACCTGGTGTGAGATTTTTAACTTTGTACACCCAAGTCCAACACCAGCATCTCCAAACCATGATGAGTTTTTAGGTCATGAATGTAGTTCATGTTTTTAAAGATGGAAATTCATCCAATACTAATTCAAAATTGTTTTCAATCAATGAAGAATATTTTGATGTAAAGATTCAAAATAATTTCGAGGAAGCTTAGCATGCAAATACACAAGCATTAAAATCACCAGAGGCGATCACCACAACCCACATAAAAGCAGAATCCTTGGTTTTATACTTTAAAAGATGTAGAATACAACACTTTAGGTCATAGTTAAGTTCTTGTATTACCGCCTAGTGTTTGTAGCAAATGTCACAGGGACACTTTATAAGCAATAAAAAGATGCAAAAAGAATAATCTAGATAACTCAAGGCTGTTTTCACTCAAGTTGTGAAATTTAAAGAATGATCTCAACCTTTGAATAGTGATAGCATGAACTGTGGATCATTTCCAATGGTCAGAGAGATTGTTCCAGTGCAACTCAAATTCATTACCACGGAAGGTTAGAAATAAAGACAGGAAACGATGGAAAAACTCAAAGAGGTCAGGGAGAATCTGAGGAGAGAGAAATGTTAGTTTTCCAGGTTAGAATTCCAATTTCATTAAAGTTTAACTTGTAAAAGCCAGTATTTGTTGCTCATCCCAAATTCCAGTGAAGGTATGTAACTTTTCAAATACATATACAAAATGATTAGAGAAGGAAGCACTCTGTAAAAAGAATTACTGAAGCTGAATTCACAAATGATCTCAAAGGGAATTAGGCATTATACATAAAAAAATTAAGAAATGTATGGAACTAAACAGGAGCATTGAATCAGACTAGATACACAAACTCCTTGTTGACATTTAATGGATCTGATTTCTTAATACTCTATTAATCTATTTTCAATTAGCATTACCACACATGAATTATAAAAGTTATCTATTTTTAACAGAAGTTGATCAAACCCCAGTCAGATGATAATGACAAAGAAATTGTCAAGGTTCACCATCATTAAATTATGTCTGGAATTTGGATAGATTAGCATGGGAAACTATAAGCAGTCAGCAATTTTACATTCCTTTTAAGCTGCAGAATTAAACTCTCCCAGACTGTAATCAATTGTAACTCACTGAACTGAAGAGAACTTCACTTTATACATGAATACTCTCACTGTAAAGCAATTCAAAAAGTTACAGTATTGTGGTGAAATTAAATTTTTAACTGTGTGCGCAAAGTGCATAATTACTATCCTGAAAAACAGTATACTTGCAAAATGTAAAATGACAAATAAGATTCACATTTTTCAAAGTGTTAAAGGTAAACCTGGTTCTACAGTTCTCACATGTATGTCCCAATGCATTTTACTTCCAGGTTTGCTGAGAGAATATTTCAATATGCTACATTCTTAATTCGTTTGATGATATCATTTCTGCTGGAGCCCTGGAGAAGCATTTTACTTTGCATTAAACTAAAGTCAGGAAAGCGGAAATCCACGCCACAAAATTGTCAGGTCTTTGTGAGGAACGCCCCTTGAGGTCAGTGGTGAGCTCTGTTGCTTCATGGCTGACCATGAATTGCAGGCCACTGGCCCACTGTTGTTTGATAATACACTGCAACCACAAAGATCTTATCATATTTAACTTGGCATTGCTGGTCAAGGCTCCCAGCAAGGATATGGCAATGTACTAATATGAATTTTTTTTCCTATCCATCCTAATCATGGGCATCTGAAAGGAGGCCTTCACTTGTGAATACAGACAAAGTCTTTTCCCTGGGGTCGGGGAGTCCAGAACTAGAGGGCATAGGTTTAGGGTGGGAGGGGAAAGATATAAAAGTGACCTAAGGTGCAACTTTTTCACTCAGAGGGTGGTACGGATGTGGAATGTGCTGCCAGAGGAAGTGGTGAAGGCTGGTACAATAGCAACATTTAAAAAGGCATTTGGATGGGCATATGAATAGGAAGGTTTTGGAGGGATATGGGCCAGGTGCTGGCAGGTGTGACTGGGTTGGGATATCTGGTTGGCATGGACGGGTTGGACTAAAGGGTCTGTCTCCATGCTGTACATCTCTATGACTATGATTCTAAAACTGCACATTGTACTCCAAATGTGGCCTAGCCATTACTGAATTCGCCATTATTAACATGCTGGGGACCTTAGATGACCCAAGTATTAAATCCAAGATTATAGTCTATTTTAAAGATGATGAGTTGAAGGGAAACATTAATTAAATAAAAAATATTTAGAAAGCCTTTTATTCTTGCATTGTAAAAAAACTAGAAATTTATAAGAATGGGGTCAGGTGCAAACCTCACATATGGCAATTAACCTAAAGCCAAATTGAAGACATTTACACAAAGATGCTTTGCAGACTTAAAAGTGCAGGGCAGTTAAAATCATTTTTACAGAATGACAGTATATACAACTCTCGTTATAACAGTATCAGATCCACTGGTTTGTATAGTCAATACACAAACTGCTACACAGACCAGTTGGAGCGAGTAAATTAGACTCCAAACTCTGCAATTTGTACACAAAGTAACTGGATATGTTGCTACAACAATATAGAACACTAACCTTTGTGGAGGTGCATGAAGAACTTTGTGCTGACTGTAAATTACAGTCAAAACACTTAGGTTCTGAATTATCAAGTGAGGTGTTAAGTCTGCTTCAAACTGAAAATTATTTTATTTTTAAAAATGTATTTGACCTGTCAAATTCTCCTCCACTGGTATGGAGTCTTGCTGGAGTATGATTCACATGCACAGGATTTCCTGAATGCAAACAACGTGTTTGGGCCAAATGAGAACATCAGCAAATTATCTGTGGCTAGTATCACCATGAAAAGTAATGGTGTCTACCAGTGACAATCCTTGGCTAAGTTTAACCAACTCCCAAAACCCTATCTACCATCGACAAGGCACAACTGAAGAGTGTTTGAATACTGCATTCGAGGAACAGGACAATCGACTTTGAAGGCCCGAAATGTCGATTTTCCTGCTCCTTGGATGCTGCCTGACCTGCTGTGCTTTTCCAGCACCACTCTGATCTAAACTCTGGTATCCAGCATCTGCAGTCCTCACTTTTGCCCAGTGTTGGAATACTCCCCAGTTGCCTGGAGAAGTGCAGTTCTAACTCAAAATGTTCGACCGTATCTAGCAGCCTGCTTAATCAGCGATCCATCCGTCACTTTTGCTGTTAACCACAGAGGCATAGTGGCAGCAGTGTACACTATCTACAAGATAATTGCCTCATCAGTAAAGCTTCTTCAAAAGCACCTTCCTAACTTGTGACCTTTACCACCAAAGAGGTCAAGGGCAGCAGAAAAGTAGGAACACTACCACCAATAAGTTTCTCTCCACAAGTATTGTTCCTTCTGTGTCACTGGGTTAGAGCCCTGAAACTTGCTCCCTAGCAGCACTTTGGGCGAATATACAGCTAATGTTTCCAGGTGACAGCTCACCAGTTTCTCAAGGGCACTTATAGACTTGGACAATAAATGCTGACCTTCCATAATGCTCACATCACGATACATTTGTTTCCCCCTGTCATCTCTGACAGGGAGGGGAAGAGCTTGCTTCCAGCATCTACTCATGTCAGTGAGTCCCTGCACCATGTTGCATGCCCAGGGCAGTGTCAGGTCAGGCCGCTGACAGTATAACTGGCTGGTGGAACGGGGCAGAGTTAGTGACCTTAGGTTGGGAGAGTGGCCCGTTTGCAGGGGCAGTCTACCTTGACAACCCACATGGTGGACAACAGCGGGGCGCTGCTCCCCGGGGGGGCCGACTCGACTCGACTCAACTCAATCAGGTGGCGCTGGGAAAGCGCAGCCGCTCGGGCCGGCTCTCCCAGAACCACACCCCTTCTCCCCACTCAAACCCAGGGCCTGGGCCCGTGAGGCGGCCACTTACTTGAAGACATGCTCGGAGGTCCAGATCTTCATTCTCTCGCCTCTCTCACTATCCCCCTCTCCCCGCCCCCGCCTCCGCCTCCGCCTCCGCCTCGGACCGGGCCCGGTCTCTCCTCTAGCCCCGTCCAGTACCCGCCGGCCGGCCCCTGACGTCAGCGCGCTCGTGTGCGTCATCCACGTCGCCGGAACGCGGCCGTTCGCATGTCCATGACGTCGGAACGTTCACGTGCATCATTCATGACGTCGGCACGTTCACGTGCATCATTCATGACGTCAGCACGTTGGGTCCCCGGGTGTTTGACCCCCACTACAATGGCGCATGCGTCTGTCCCCGTGTTTGACCTTGACAGTGTCGCCTCTCTAGTGACTAACACACAGTCGGGGAACGCTGGAGAAACCCTACAGCTCGGACAGTTTCCATGTGAAGAAACAGAGTTCATATTCCGAGACCATGGACCTTTATTAGATGGTAATGGCGGGAGGTGACTCCGCCTCTGGTTAAAGGTGATGGATGGATCGCTGGTCAAGCGGCCTGCTCTGGCCTAGGCACTGTCGGACATCCTCAGGTAGAATTGCACCTATCCAAGCAACAGGGCAGTATTCCAACACACACGGTCATACTGCAATCAGACCACCCCAGGGCTCTCCCCTGCACACTCTCCATTACAGTCACACCCTTCCCACAGCATGGCCCATTCACCTTTCTTCGAGGAGAAAGTGAGGACTGCAGATCAGAGCTGAAAATGTGATGCTGTGCTTTTCCAGCAACACATCTTCACCTTTGATAAATTGCCCAGTGTTCGTGGATGAAAAGGTGTTGCTGGTTAAAGCACAGCAGGTCAGGCAGCATCCAAGGAACAGGAAATTCGACGTTTCGGGCCAGAGCCCTTCATCAGGGTTCGTGGATGTCTAGGTTAGGTGCATTAGGCAGGGAATGGGTCTTGGTGGGATTCTCTTGGGGGGGGGGGGGGTTGGCGTGGACCTGTGGGGCCAAATGGCCTGTTTCCACACTGTAGTGATTCTCTGATAAAACAACATTCGATGCAAAGTCACAAGATTATCTACACTCCATGAGCTAACGTTTGGAGAATGATTTTCGTGGAAATTCCTCATTGGAATCTGTCCTAGAGTAGAAGTGACCTGTACAAGAGGGACAGATTGCACCCACAGTGGAAGGGGACTATTATACTGGCAGGGAGATTTGCTAGAGCTGCTCAGGAGGATTTAAACCATTAAGATTGGGAGGGAGGGATGAGACCCAGGGAGATAGTGAGGAAAGAAATCAATCGGAGACTGGTACAGTTGATAAAAGAAGCAAATCAAAAAGTTAGGGGTAGGACTGGCACCTTAATGTTTCAGGATACAAATGCTACAGGAAGGATAGAAAGGGAGGCAAAAGAGGAGGGGGAAGAGGAGTTTTTGATAAGGGATACATTACAGCTGTACTGAGGGAGAATATTCCTGGAAATACATCCATGAAATTATTTCGGTTGAACTGAGAAATAAGAAAGAGATGATCACCTTATTGGGATTAGTCAGTCAGTCAGAGGGAAATTGAGAAACAAATGTTGTAAGGAGATCTCAGTTATCTGTAAGAATAATAGGGGGGTTATGGTAGGGGATTTTAAGTTTCCAAACATAGACCAAGACTACCATAGTATTAACAAATTCCTCTCCATCTAAACCCTTAAGTGTGTACAGGAAAATATTTTCTGATTCAATATGTGGATGTACCTACTAGATCTACTCTTGGGAAATAAGGCAGGGCAAGTGAGTGAGTGTCAGTGAGGGAGCACTTTAGGGCATGTGACCATAATTTTATTAGTTTTAAAATAGTAATGGAAAAGGATAGACAAGATCTAAAAGTTGAAGTTCTAAATTGGAGAAAGGCCAATTTTGACAGTATTAGGCAAGAATTTTCAAAAGCTGATTGGGGACAGGTGTTTGCAGGTAAAGGGACATCTGGAAAATGGGAAGCCTTCAGAAATGAGATAACAGGATTTCAGAGACAGTATATTCCTGTGAGGGTGAAAGGAAAGGCTGATAAGTATAGAGAATGCTGAATGACTAAAGAAATTGAGGATTTGCTTAAGGAAACGTGTCAGGTATAGACAAGATAGATCGGATGAATCCTTAGAAGAGTATAAAGGCAGTAGGAGTATACTTAAGAGGGAAATCAGGAGGACAAAAAAGGAACATGAGATAGCTTTGGCAAATAGAATTAAGGAGAACCTAAAGAGTTTTTACAAATAAGGACAAAAGAGTAACTAAGGAGAGAATTAGGCCCTTCAAAGATCACAAAGGCAGCCTTTGTGTGGAGCTGCAGGAGATAGGGGAGATACTAAATGATATTTTGCATCAGTGTTTACTGTGGAAAAGGACATGGAAGATATAGAATATAGGGAAATAGATTGTCACATTTTTTAAAATGTCCACGTTAGAGGAGGAAGTGCTGGATGTCTTGAAACACATAAAAGTGGATAAATCCCCACGACTGATCAGGTGTACCCTTGAACTCTGTGGCAAGCTAGGGAAGTGATTACTGTGCCCCTTGCTGAGATATTTGTGTCATCGATAGTCACAGGTGAAGTGTTGGAAAACTGGAGGTTGGCAAACGTGGTGCCACAGTTTAAGAAGCAATGGTAAGGACAGACCAGGGAACTATAGACCAGCGAGCCTGATGTTGGTGATAGGCAAGTTGTTGGAGGAAATCCTGAGGGAAGGATGTACGTGTATTTGGAAAGGCAAGGACTTCTTAGGGATAGTCAACATGGCTTTGTGTCATGTCTCACAAACTTGATTGAGTTTTTTGAAGAAGTAACAAAGAGGGTTGATGAGGGCAGAACAGTAGATGTGATCGATGTGGACTTCAGTAAGGCATTCAACAAGGTTTCCCATGGGAGACTGGTTAGCAAGGTTAGATCTCATGGTATAAGGAAGAACTAGCCATTTGGATACAGAACTGGCTCAAAGGTAGAAGACAGAGGGTGGTGGTGGACGGTTCTTTTTCAGACTGGAGGCCTGTGACCAGTGAGTGCCACAAGGGTCGGTGCTGGATCCACTACTTTTTGTTATTTATATAAATAGTTTGGATATGATCATAAGAGGTATAGCAAGTTTATAGATGACACCAAAATTGAAGGTGTAGTGGACAGCAAAGAAGGTTACCTCAGATTATAATGGGATCTTGATCAGATGGGCAATGGGCTGAGGAGTGGCAGATTGAGTTTAATTTAGATAAATGCGAGATGCTGTATTTTGGGAAATCAAATCTTAGCAGGACTTATACACGTAATGGTAAGGTCCTGGGGAGTGTTGTTGAACAAGGAGACCTTGGAGTGCAGGTTCATAGCTCCTTGCAAGTGGAGTCGCAATTAGATAGGATAGTGAAGAAGGCGTTTGGTATGCTTTCCTTTATTGGTCAGAGTATTGAGTACAGGAGTTGGGAGGTCACGTTGCAGCTAAGCAGGACATTGGTTAGGCCACTTCTGGAATATTGCGTGTAATTCTGGTCTCCTTCCTATCGGAACGATGTTGTGAAACTTGAGAGGGTGCAGAAAAGATTTACGAGGATGTTGCCAGTGCAGCAGGGATATTGGGGCAGTACGGTGGCTGTAGTTAGCTCTACTGCGTCACAGCACCAGGGACCTGGGTTCAATTACAGCCTCCTGCAACTGTGTGTGGAGTTTGCACATTCTCCCAGTGTCTGCGTGGGCTTCCTTTGGGTGCTCCAGTTTCCTCCCACAGTCCAAAGATGTGCAAGTTAGGTGAACTGGCCAAGCTAAAATTGTAGGTTCAGTGCATTAGTTATGGGAAATGTAGAATAATAGGGTAGGAGAATGAGTCTAGGCAGGTTATTTGTCAGCGGATCGGTGTGGACTTGTTGGGCAAGTGGGAATTTATGATTGGATGGTGTTGGTGGTTTCTGAGACTATCTGTAAGGAATAATTCTGGAGTATGACTTTCAGGCTATTGCTGGACTAGTCTTGTGAGACAGCTCTCCTAATTTTAGCAGTAGATCCCAGATGTTTGTAAACAGGGCTTTGCAGAGTTGACAGTACTGTGTTTGCATATGCCATTTCCTGTGCCTTAGCTGATGCCAGGTGGTCTGTCCAGTTTTATTCCTTTGCTTTACTAACATTTGACACAACTGATGGCTTACTCAGTCACTTCAGAGAATAATTCAGAGTCAACTACATTGTAGGTCTGAAGTAGAGAGATTTTAAATTTATTTGGAAGTGCAGACAGATCTTCAGTTTCATGGCTCATAACTGACATTTGCAAAAGTAGAGCACTCTACTACATTAGAGGGTCAGCCTCAAGTTTGTGATCACATTTCAATCTATCACTTCAAGTAACCAATGAGTCACATCTGACAGATCAAGTCTACGTAGTAAGAAACCAGCGGAACTCGGTGCAGCATAGTATCCCTCTCTCTGCCTGTAATGCCAGCTTAAAGTACCATGCCTGGATTTGGTGGCTTAATAATTTGTAGCCACAATGTGACCGTGCAGATTGCTAATCAGCCTGTAAATCCTTCCAAATGCCTGGAGGCAGGTAGTAGGAGTTTGTTTGGGTGGGGTGGAGGTGCACTGGTCAGCCATTCTGTAAAAGGACAACAGCAAATCACTCAGCACTTTGCCCATAAGCATGGGCCAACCTTCAGAAATGAGGAAAGCACATAGCAAGCCACCAACAAAAATTCTCAAAAGAACATTTTATTAACATTCTGAGTGTCTAATTTTGTCAACACAAACATATTTTAAAAAGTACAGCAAATCTCAGACATTGTAGGTAGAGGTTACCCAGCAAAAAGACAAAGCAATGTTATTTTAGCCTTCAGAGAATGTCGACAGATAAAATGTTGACCCCCATGACCACCACCAGAAATAGTTAGATCTCTGCTCAATTCACAACTATTGAACAGATTTCTTCCCTCTTTATTCCTTTCCGGAAATCAACCCACCTATCTACCATTCAGCAATCCAGACATACATTTGATGTCCTTCAACATTACACTATCTGCTTTGGTGACTTTTCCCGCTCACCAACTTCAAACTCTACTAGCCTTTGGAGGGCAGTTTCCCCTCAATACCCTAGTGTTTTAATATTTAACCTGGGCTCCTCTTTGTACATAATTAGACTGAATATAAAAGAGACAAAGCCAGATTGGCAGTTTTTATTACAGCAGAGTAATTCATGTCTGACAGCAGCAAATTTTAGAGGTGAGTCTTCAGTATAGACTGTACTTACTTCACCTTTCTAGCATCACTTAATCAGCAAGCTGGCAATTGTGTGCGCAGCTTTAGAATCTTATTAATGGAGAAGCTGATGCACAGCAACAGTCGTCTATGTCGCCTGTGAATGAGAGAGAAGATTCCTTCTTGTCAGACTCTAGGCTTTTCCATTGCTATTTCTGACAGACCAGTTAGTGAACACAGTACACAGTACAAAGAAGGGAGGGGAAAAAAAAATCAATGTCATAAAGATGTTTTTATAGCAGAGAGCCATTCAGCCCATCAAGTTAATGCTGTTCTTTGAATTCACTAAGTCCCATTCGCCCACTCTTTCTCAATGCTGTGCACCGATTTTGCTTTTCAAATATATATCCCATTTTATTTTAAAGTTACTATTGAATCTGCTTCCAATATTCTCTCAAATACATTCAGCTTGATAGTTATTCAGGTTGAAAAAACAAAGCACTTTCCTCCAAAACCCCCTTTACAGTAATAGGGAGCAGGTATGAAGCTAATGGTCCAGAAATTGAGTGGTGAATGGTTAGCAATCATGGTCATTGCCACTTTGAAATTGAGAACCTGAGGATTTAGCACAAGTGCAAATTGATGCACAAATCCTAAATTGTGGTCTGTCATTGACAGCTCTGTCACGAGGCACATAATGGGCCAATTCATATCTTCCAACTTGAGCCAGTGATCAATTAAAATCAATTGCGTTGATGAGAATTTCCAGTCTCATCACTGTTTAACACCCTATCAAAGTAAAGCTCCAAAGTGAAACAGGGTTTTCACAACAGTGATCTGATTAATAATTAATACTCAACAACTGAGTTGACTTTAAGTAATTTTATAATTGGAATATTGCTTAGTTCCTCCATTACATATAGAACACTACTGTCAATTGTTCATTGAAAAAGTTAGAAGGTCTCACCACGGATTGCTAGAATTGTTCAACAAGGTGCTTTGTTACGAACAAGTCTGGACCAATGTCACAGCAGCACAGCTCAGAGGCTTTCCTGTGGGTCCGAAAGCCCCAAATTTACAAGAGAAATCAAATCAACAGTAAACAATAGGTGGCACAGCAAAATTTAAAGTTGCACATACTCCCTAAAGCCCGGCCTTTGAACATTCCATTTCTTAGGTTGGATCAATATTTGTTGCTTGAAATTTGCTGAATCATTTCAAGATAGAAGAATCTCATTTGAATTTCTAATGTCATCCATAGCATACTTAAACAGCTTAGCATTTATAATACTATCATATTAAAATCAAAACCGGATTTAAATTTAAGCTCAGTGCAGGAGCCAAGATTTCAGAAGTTGTCCATTTTGTGATTTCTGGTTAATTGTTTTTGGGACTTTACATTGGCAGAAGCACTGTTGACCCCCACCCCCAATTCAGGTAGCTAAGCACAGCAATGTGCTATTAACTACATGGAGGCTAGGCCTCAGGAGTGTACACTTGATTGCAAGGAAAATCATTTCAGGAGTGTGCCATAATCAAAGAGAGCACTTAAAATATTTACAGAAAGATCTCAAACACAGACAGGATTTGGTTTAGAGTGTGTCAGGAGGCAATTTTCAGTTTGGAAAGATGGTTCATGAATTGTTCATAGCCCTCAACACATCAACACTCAATCCTTCAATTTATTGCCTCAGAACACACTTGAAACTCTCTTCCTTCTAGTTTGTCCAGCGATATAACCTCAATCTTCAGATTTCTTGGGTGTAGTTCATCTTGGGTCATTCTCAAAATGGCTCCTTGTGAAGGAAACGACTGAAAAACGTAAATGCAGCCAGAGGCTTGTCTGTTGGCACCATGTGACCTGCTCCCTGTCAAAGATGGGACAAAATAAATTCAATACTCTGTTGCAGTGCAACACCCAATTATTCAAATCTACTTTCTTCTTCTAAACTTTCTCAACTGCTATCAGAGGGACCAACTCAATTCTTTGATGTAATCAAATGATCATTCTGTGCAAAGAGTGGACAGATTATTTTCAATCCTGCGGCAAAACAGAGGTTTTTGAACATGGTAAAACATATGAGCATACAATCAAATGCATGTTTCTTCAATGTGAATTGGCTTTAATGCAATTGAATAATTTAGATCTTTATTTGTAGAACGCAAACTTTCCTTATCTGTACTGGCTATACTGCAATTCCAGCCCTGTTTGTTTAAATGATGCAGCTATTGCACAATTTTCTTGTAACATGAGATTGCATGAAAACGGAACTGCCACGTTATATCAGAACAGACTACATATAAAACAGAAGTAAAAGTTGGCCACTCAGACTCAAGTCCACTCTGCCCTTCATTCATGTCATGGTGAGCCTGTTTGTGTTTAGAATTCAACACTCCCATCTACCACTCTTTTGATTCCCCTGCCTAAACAAAAAACTACCTTTGCCTGAAACATTATAGGTTGGCTGCACAGCTGATTTGTGATGCAGACTGATGCAAACTGTGTAGGTTCCCCACCCCCCCCAACCCAACCCACTTCTTTACCTCTCCCTTTGCCGAAGGTGTAATCATCCCCAGTCATCTCCCTCTAATGAGGGAGCAGCCCTATGGTCTGGTAACTTTACTCAAATGACACTCCCTCCATTGGAACACACTGCCTCAGAAGGCAAAGTTGCACTACTCAAAAAAATGCTCACCTCATTCCTAAAATGGTGACTGCTAATTTTTAAAAACAGTACTACCTAGTTCAGGACTCACCCACAAGAGGAAACATTCTTTCATAATCCAACTTGTCAAGAACAGGATCTTGTACATTTTGATTGTGTCATCCTTCATTCTTCTGAATGCCACTGGAAATAAGCCTGGTCTTTCCAATCTTCCCTTAACTTTAATCCAAATATCAATCTAGTATCTCCAATCTATCTCCAATGCACTCACATTCTTCCTTAAAAGGAGACCAAAATTGCACAGTATTCCAGAAGTGATACAATTCTCTGTAGAACTAAAACAACCTTACTTTAACTGTCGTTTGCTAGACACTTAAAGCCCCTGCAGAATTCTGCAGTTGTTTTCCATTTGGTCAACACTTTTTATTCATCCTGCCAAAGTGAACAGTGTCACATTTTCTCATTATACAGGCAGATTTATTGTTGTTGCTCACTCACCATTGGGCTGCATTTTTCTTATGCCCTCGTCATAACATACTTTTCTATTTATCTTGGTATCAATATAAATTTAGTTACACTTTTGCTTCCCCCAAATCATTAAAAAAGTGTCGCAAAAAGTGAAGGACTCAGCACTGACCTGCCAATCAAAGAAAGACAGTTTATGTAATACTGCTTTCTGCCAGCTAATTTTCTAGTCAAGCAAACCTGTTAGTCCCTGGCATCACTCACTCCTACCTCACACAATAATCTTTAAAGTGACACCCTGAAAAATGTTTTCTTGAAATCCAAGTACATTATACCTTCACCCTTTATCCACATGTTATTGCTTAAAGGAGCTTAAAATAATTTAGATAAGACATTATTTCTTGTGCATATGATGACTCTTCCTGATCACCAAGATTTTATTTCCCCATTGCCCAGTTATAACTGGCTTAGAAATCTAGTCCAACACCGTCCCCATAAACATCAAGCTATATGGTCTAGTGTTGTTTTCTGCTCACTCCTTGCTTGAATGAGTTATATTTGCTACTTCCTAGTCTTATCTACAACTTGATTAGCCACCTCATTCACAACACTTAAGGTGAAGTCCATCTGGAAACATTTCATGGAATTTTACAGGGCTATCATCAGACATTACTTTCCACCAGAGCTTAGTAATAGATTCTTAAGAGGAGAGTGGCTGGAATAAGTGGGCAGTTTGAAAATTTGATTTCAAGAGCTGAGGGCTTAGGCAGGTAAAGGAGGCTCAATAAGAGGCCAGAATTGGAGAACAAAGAATTCATGAAGTGTTTTAGGAGGTTACACTGATAAAAGGAGAGTCAGGACTACACTGGAATTTGAACACAATTGCATTGCCAGATGGAGTCCATTCAGCAAGCTCAGCATCAGTGGATGAGTTTTGCTTTGCATTCGGATGTGGAAAATAGTTTTAGGATATGATGAAATATACAGAGCATGAACAAGGTTGAGGGGTCATGCTGGTGGGACAATTCATTCTTTGCCTTAACCTACAGGTTCATCTCTCACTCCCTACCTGTCCCGGTTCAGATCAGCACAGCTGACTCACACCGTGATGGATTTGATCCATCTGATTAAGTCCACTGTTAACAACAGGCCAGCTACGAGTGGTTTTCAACTTTGCTGTTTGGAGGCAGATATAAATACTGGACAGGTTCTAGTTGCTTTGCTTTCGTTGAAGCATGAAAGAAAGTTGGAAACAAATGGGTCAGGCAGCTGGAGGAAATTTCATCGACATTTGATGCAATGACCTTTCATCAAAATAGGAAAACCAATTAGATAGAGATGTGATAATTAATAAACAAAGGTAAGGGAAAGGAAAGAATGTGAAAGAGAGAATCTAGGATTAAATAACAAAAGGAATGACGAATGAAAACTAAACTGCAACAAGATAATGAAGTAAAATATCAAAAATATGATTTTTAATGTCATTGCCTTGAGCTATTAGAAAAGCCACAATGCTAACAGAGAGGAAGTTCCAGTATTTTGAGTTGGTAACAGTGAAGGAATGACAATATATCATATATACTCGAGTAATAGTCGAATTTTTTGACTACTTTAAGGTTAAATTTATGGGGTTGACTATTACAAATATTAAATGGATACTATTTTTGAGGGGCTGAAATTCATACCATATCATATCATTAGCAGAAACCCAATTGATGTCTACATGAAAAAAAATTATAGATCATTCTGAAAATCCGGAGTGGCTCACAACAGCCAGTAGACTGGAAGTACAGCAGAACAACCGGCAGACTGGAAGGCTGGAGCAGAATGGGACAGCCGGCAAAGAACTTGGGTCAACTTTTACACAAGATAGATGGAAAATTCTAGATTTGGCCAAAATAGGAGGTCGATTTTTACATGAGATTGACTATTACTTGAGTATATATGGTATTTCCAAGCCAGGATAATGAGTGGCTTGGAGGGGAACATGCAATTGGATGCGTTTCCATGTATCTACTGTCTTGTCCTCCTAGATGGAGGAGGGTGCAGGTTTGGAAGGCTGCTGTCAAAGTAAACTTAGAGTTACAACAGTGCACCTTGTAAATGGTACAGTGTGTCTGGGGTTAAACCCATTTAGCATGACAGCAGTGGCACACAACATAAATGGAGGATATTCTTAGTATAAAAAGGTGTGACTCTTACTGACAGTCATGATCGGGTGTATCTATGACAGATAGATTAGAGAAGAGGAGGTCAAGCAGGCCATTGCTTAGGTTTTCCCTGACTGCCACGGACCCAGTTGAGCAGAGATGGTATAACTGAAACACTCTTGGTGGTGGACATTGGACACATTCTGTGCAACATGTCGAAGTACAGAACATCTCCAGGACATCATGCACAAAACAACTCCCCCAAGGACATGCAGGTCCTGGGACACCTCTGCTACCAAACCCTTACCATCCGATCCCTGGAGGAAGAATGCCTCATCTTCTGCCATGGGACCCTCCAACCACATGGGATCATTGTGGATTTCACCAGTTTCCTCATGTTCCCTCACCCACCCCACTTTACCTCCGATCCAACCTTCCAACTTGGCACTGCCCTCTTGACCTGTCCATCTTCCTTCCCAGCTATCCACTCTACCTCCCTCTCTGACCTATCACCTTTATGTCTAATTTCACCTACCTATCGCATTCTCAGATACCTTTCCCCACTCCCCCAGGCTACCCACTCATTCCTGATGAACAGCTTATACTAGAAACGTTGATTCTCCTGTTCCTCGGATGCTGCCTGATCAGCTGTACTTTTCCAGTCCCATACTCTTGAGTTCTGATCTCCAGCATCTATGGTGCTCACTTTCTCCCCGTAACAGATTCATCACTTGGTAAGGGTGGTAGGTGATAACGAGCAGATTACTCATGTTTGACCTGACACCACAGACATCATGGGGTCCAAAGTCAATGTTGAGGGCCAATGCCCCTGACTGTATAGCACTGTACCATCACCTCTGCCGCACCTGATCTGCTGGGGAGAAGGGACATAGCCAGGGAGGTTGATGGTGGCATCTTTGGAATTGCATGAGGGTAGGAGTCCACGAGTATAACCACACTGACCTGTGCTTGACCAGCTTAAGTGGCTGCTATTGTACAATATAGCAGAGACTACAATCTTAAGCAGTGAACTCAAATGTTAAATCCCAAAGATTGCAAACAGTCCCCAAAAGATGACATTTTGTTTTTGAAAAGGAGTATTGAATTTCTCTTTGCCTTCACTAATCTGTTGTTTATGAATTGTTAAATCTCAAACTTCTTAGAGGTTGTTTTGCAAAGGCATGGATCAGAAATATTTCTCGTTTCTGTCCACAGACACTGCAATACCTGTTGGCCTTCTCCAGCATTTCTTGCGTTTATTGAACATAGATTAGATTTCCTACAGTGTGGAAACAGGCCCTTCGGCCCAACCAGTCCACACTGACCCTCTGAAGAGTGCCCCACCCAGATCCATTTCCCTCTAGCTAATGCACCTAACACTATGGGCAATTTAGCATGGCCAATTCACCTAACCTTCATATCTTTGGACTGTGGGAGGAAACCCACGTAGACACGAGGAGAATGTGCAAACTGAAGCTGGAATTGAACCTGGGACCCTGGCGCTGTGAAGCAGCAGTGCTAACCACTGTGCCACCATGCCACCCTATAGCAGGGGGAATAGGCCATTTGGCCCCTCAAGCTTGCTCTGCCAACCACTTCATGCTGGATCATCGATCTCAAAAGTCATTTTCCAGCACAACCCATCTATTTCTCAGTAACTTTAATATCCAGAAGTTTACTTCACACTAATGCACCCATACCTTGATTGTCAAGAAAGCAAGGTTGCCGAACTCCTTGACAAATCCTCCCACCTGATCACCGTTTCCATCATCATACAGCCAAGTTCGACGGTTCACTGTCACCTAAGAAGAAAACAAAACGGGTTGACACAGAGACCAAGCTTCCAACACAATAGACCCAGAAGAAATGTCAATGCATTGTGAACAAGGTCAGAAGATAGAGGTCTTTTCTACAATTCATTCAATTGATGATGGTATCAATGGCTATGCTAGCATTTATTACCAATCCAGAGGGCAGTTAAGAGTCCACCACATTGCGGTGGGTCTGGAGTCACATGTACGCCAGACCAGGTAAGGATGGCAGTTTCCTTCCCTAAAGGACTTTAGTGAACCGGATGGATTTTTCCTGACAATCAACAACGGATTCATGGTCATCATTAGACTGTTAATTCCATATTTTATTGAATTTAAATTCCAGCATCTCCTGGGATCTCCAGTACTCAAGAACATATCTAGGTCTCTACGATAATACAACAAACCATTGCCTTTCTATAGCCAGTCTTAAGTATAAAATTTGCTTTGCCCAGATTCAACAGAGAGATTCCAAGCCTGCAGCTCCTTCCCTCCCTCAGCTGACTCCTCCGGCTGTAAATTAAAGACAAAGCTCATGATTACTGACAGCTGACAGGCACTATTTCAGTCCTTTGTGGTTACAGCTACATGCAGCACTGGATTTGATCCATTTAAAGAATGAGCAATGTAATTTGCAAAGCAAGATGGCTCAAGGTCCAGCTAAAATAATAAAGTATATACAATAAAAGCATTTATGAAAAATATGAAAATATTTTTCATATAAAGCCAAGTCAAAACAATAGGTAGTATGAACGTGTGCTGAACAGATATTGCTCATAAGTAATATTTCAGTGAATCAGGATTCTGTGTTGCACAACTTCTGTTTATGTATCCAAAATTTAAACAGCAGTTTGAAAACTAGCACAATGTTCCACTTCCTCAAACTCTGGAACTCGGCACATTTGAAGCTCAGTCTACATTTCAGACTTTATTTACCTGCTCCTTTTGTGGAGGGGGAGGATGCAGAGATTGACTACAATTTTCTCTCCTTATTACCAATCAATAAAATTCATATCAGAGAATGGGTTATCCCAAGTTCTTTGAGAGAGGAATCAAGCCTTAACCATAATTCACATACTGTCCCTACCCCCCCCCCCCCCCAAATAATTACATTTCTCTTGCTATGCCTAGTCTCCATTTGGAATGAATTAATTAGTTCAGGGTCTCTCACAGGGAAGCAGCCATTTGGCCCATCATGCATATACCTGCCATTTCCAAAGGGTTTTCCAATTATTCTCACCTTCACCATATCATAGTGGTTAAGTTTAAGATTAATCCAATAATGAATGTCAAAGTAAAGGATGTGATAACAGTTTCATTAATTTTTGGAATGTACCTGTGCATATTGAAACAATATTCTGTATCACTTGCTTACAAGGCACAAGACAGACAGACAGAACCATGGTAATGGTCCTTACAGCTGGTGTCTCAACTCATCATCATTAGAATCCAATAGAAAAACAAACTGAGTTCTTGACTGTTCCTGCTCATTTCCCTGTTGAATTGGAGTGTCTGCTCATCCTTTTAAAAAAATGTTTCTTTTCAGATGATTACAATATGATAAAGTTCAGTTCACACCATTTTTTTTGTATAATATCTGAAGCATCGCAAAGGTTTCTGCTGTATAACTCAACCATTTCATTGCAAGTTGAGAGGACAGTTCATGCGAATCTGTCTTTTTAAATGGAAAACACAATACTATTCTGTCTCAGACTTTCTCCAGTTGTACTGAGGTATTTCAAGAATCGAAGCTCTTTCCCCTTTATTTTAATGAATTTGAATTCAAATTTTGTGACAGTACTCGAATGTAGATGTACACAATTAGTCCTCTGCCACTCCCACTCACTCTGTTCTCGAGAGCAATGAGCAATGAATAGAAGCACTCACCTTTTGTTGAAGTGACTCCACAAACCACTCATCTCCCATGAAGTTACAGGCCATATCCACGTCGCCATTGTAAACCAGGAGCTGGTATTGCTGTTGCCAGAAGTGTGGCAATATTGAGAGGAAAATAAAACACACAGAATAAATATTCTATCTGAAGAGATCATAAAGCATTTGTGTTGCAGAGAGCGAACAGAGTACAGGCACCTGGGCTACAGGTACTCACTCACAGCACTGACACTTCGATGCAGTGCAGAGGGAGTACTACATTGTTGGGGATGCCACAATTTAGATTAGACATTCAACAAAGGCTCTGTTTGACCCCTAAGATAGATGTAATCTCTCTTCTAGCATCATTGAGGAAGACCTAGTCAAATCATCACCCTCAAAACAATATTATTGAAGCAAATGATCCCATCAGTTCCACTTTGTTGTTGGTGGGATCTTGCTGTGCACAACCAGGCTGCTGAATTTTGTTACGTTGCAACAGTAAGTGCACTTCTAACTGCTTCACAGACCGCAAAGCACTTGAAGACATCTGGAGGTTGCAAAAGGGTCCTTCCCAGGAAAGCAGCTGGTGACAAGTGCTGTCAACAAGGGTCAGTGTTGAGGCCACAACTTTTCACTTTATGTATTAATAACCCTTGGAATGGAGGGCATTCTGGCTAAGTTTGCAGATGATACAAGGATAGTATTAAGGCAGCAGGGAGGCTGCAGAAGCATTTAGACAGGTTAGGAGAGTGGGTAAAGAAGTGGCAGATGGAGTACAATGTGGGAAAGTGGGATGTCATGCACTGTGGTCAGAAGAATAGAACATAGAACAGTACAGCACAGAACAGGCCCTTCAGCCCACGATGTTGTGCCGACCACTGATCCTTATGTAAAGTATAGATTATTTTCTAAATGGGGAGAAAATTTGGAAATGTGAAGTGCAAAGGTGACTTGGGAGTTCTTGAGCAGGATTCTCAAGGTAAACTTGCAGGTTGAGTCAGTAGTTAAGATGACAGATATAATATTGGCATTTATTTCAAAAGAATTAGAATATAAAAGCAGGAATGTACTTCTGAGGCCCCTTAAGTCTCTTATCTCTTTCCCCTTACAATTGGGGAGTGCGCTGTCAGTACATGGGAAACCTCTGGATGAATATTAAAACTCAGACTCTGCCTGCCAGGTGACTGGGGAGAGACTTTAATAGCACTGGTCAGTGACCATAAGTCTGCTCATCATTCTTTTTTGTCAGTCAGTCAACATGGCCAAAGAATAAGTAACACAGGTTAACTGAACATTCATTGGTGGCTCGAGTGTTCAGGGATATGTAAGTTAGCTGCATGAGTCAGGGTAAGTGTAGGATAATAAGGTGGGGGAATGAGTCTGAGTTTGTTCCTCTTCAGAGGGTCCTGTTGGGCCACATAGAATCCCTGGTGTGGAAACAGGCTATGATTCAAACCTAGGTCCCATGTACATCATCTGGGTCGCTAGATTAATAGCCTTTAATAATACCATTAGGGCCACTGTAAAGACAGTAATTGGTCTAGGCTGAGAAAGGTGACCACAACTTGTAGGCTGCCAACAGTAATGGTCTCGGCTTGTATGAAGCATAGCCTTGCAGGTTAGATATCAGAGGGATAGTGGTACTAACAAAGCTGTGAGTGGGCAAGTATCAAGATAAGGTGAAGGCCATTTAGGACTGAGAGGAGGAGGAGGAATCTCGAATTCTCTGCCCCAGAGGCTGTGGAGGGTTGTGTTGCTATGGTCTGGCGATGGAGAAGACCATTGCGGAAGTGACCATTGCCAGACCATAGCAACACGACGGCTGGAGGAAGAGCAACTCATCTTCCGCCTTGGAATCCTCCAACCACAAGGGATGAATGCAGATTTCACCAGTTTCCTTCTTCCCCCCCCCCCCCCGCAGTCCCAACCCTCGAACTCAGCACCACCTTCCTCACTTGCAATCTTCTTCTTGCCCTCTCCGCCCCCACCCCAACCCCCACTCTGGCCTATCACCCTCACCTTAACCTCCTTTCCACCTATCGCATTTCCAATGCCCCTCCCCCAAGTCCCTCCTCCCTACCTTTTATCTTAGCCTGCTGGACACACTTTCCTCATTCCTGAAGAAGGGCTCATGCCCGAAACGTCGACTCTCCTGCTCCTTGGAAGCTGCCTGACCTGCTGTGCTTTTCCAGCAACACATTTTCAGCATACATTCAAGGGAGAAATCAATGGATTTTTAAATATTAATCCTACCATAGGATATGGGAATAGTGCAGGAAAATGACATGGGAAATCAACCATAATCCAGTGGAATGATACAGCAGTCTCAACGGGGCCAAATGGCCAACTGCTGCTTCTAGTCCCCACACTGTTGCAACAATGCAATGAAGCTTTAACTCCCCACAGTCCCAAACCAGTGCTACACGATTAAAACATGCACAATCCCTCAAAGTTAATGGCTGAATTAAAATTGATCAGTGGAATGGAAAGAACGTTTAACTACCCTGGCAGACAGCAGTTTCATGTACTGATCCTTCATATCACTGTACAGCCGTTGATAAAGCAGGTTCACTTCTGCGCTAAACAGGAGCAAACAAAAATCAAAGTGAGTGTTAAAAGTAATTCAATCATCCACATGTTCTAAAGAAGGCAATACTTCCAATGTCACAGCATCCCCAGGACTTCCCTGTGAATGTAGAACCCACTCCAGTTAGAAAAGCCTTCTTCTCCCCCTCCCACCAATCTCAACCCCACAAAGAAGCAGGCAATCCAAGCGAAAATCAAACCCTTGCTGAAAATATTTTAAATTCACATTCAATTTAGAAATAAAGCAGGAAATGTGAACTTAATACATTCAGTTGCAAACTGACAGGATCCGGTTCAAAATCCGTCTTCCATTCTGTCCAATTTGACCTGTTGTCAAAGTCAGTGGAGAGTTAAGATCATGCTGGGGACAAGTCTAGAATTTCATCACATGCCGTGAGATTTCTGACAGTGGATTAGGCTAAAAGGGAAGGAGAATTTGTGATGTATTGTGCTCGTCATAACCCTGTCCCAAACAAACAAGGATCAGGTCAGTCAGACTGGTCACACTAGTGTCCATACTCTCTGGATTATAAAATCATACAATACAATAGAAACCCTTTGGCCCATTGAGTTTGTACTGCCAGCGTCACTAAATTTACACTATCCCCCTTTCCAGCACTCAACCCATTGTCTTGAATTTTTATGACATTTCAAGTGCTCATTTATGTACTTCTTAAAAAGGTTCAAGGTTTCCCACCTCAACTAACTGTCTAAAGTAATGTATTCCACAACCTCACCAGCCTCTGGGGCAAAATAATTTTTCCCTCAATCCCCTCTAAACATCCTATCTTTCACCTTAATATTAGTCCCCCCTTGTTATTGATCCTTCAACTAAGGGGTCAGCTGCTTTCTATCGATCATGTTCAGGTCCTTCATAATCCTATATAGTTCTATCAAGTCCCCCTCAACCTTCTCTGCTCCAAAGAAATCCAACTTCTCTTCATAGCTATACTGCTCCATCCCAGGCAACATCCTGGTCAATCTTGTCTGCACCCCCTCCACTGAGATCACATCCTTCCAATATAGTGTGGTGACCAGAACTGCGCACACTACTCCAGCTGTATAGCTCCACCATAATCTCTCTGCTCTTATAATCTGACAATGGCAACTGTGGCATATATCTTGTTAAATCGCCCTATCCTGCCAGTTTCAGGTACGTGTGGACCAGCCCTGCCAAGAACCCTCTGTTCCTGAGTTTCCTAACATCCTGCCACTCATTGAGTACTCTTGGCTTTTTACTTCTTCCAAAGTCAAAACCAAACCTACACAAAGTTTAGTTCAGCTCACTTAGGAAATGTGATCACCACTGAAGGTTTTCTCATGGATTAGCAGAGAAGGTATAATAGATTAAGTGGGCAAAACTAAGGAAAATGGATTTCAATCCAAGCAATCCGAAGTCCTCCACTTTTAACCCAAAGAGTTAAAAGATAGAACAGGAGCTTTCTAAATGATGAAAAATTAGAGAGAATGGAAGATCAAGGAGATTGTCAGTTCATACACACTGATCATTGAACTGTCCTGAACAAGTGGAAACAAAAGGACTTATGAAGCATTGACTAGTTTCTGAACGACTAGGATAGAACAGCATAGGGATTATACTACAGCCATATAAAATTCTGGTTAAACCACGGACAGCGGTAGGAGCACCACACCTTAAGGAAGATAGATGAGGGGAGCACAGTCCAGTTTTATCAGAATGATGCCCAAATGTCAGAGGAATATGGAGGAGAGATTACACAGGTAGGAATGTATCCCTTAGAATTCACAGTTTAAGAGGTTAATTTGGTTGAGATTATTCAAAAGAAGTGGAACATAAGAGAATGGGAGAGATAGAGAAAACACTTGCTGCTCTTTGGAGAGTCTAGGCCATGATCTAAGGATTTGAGCCAGATCTTAAGTTAAGAAACACTTGTACAAACTAAGGCTGGTGGAACACTTCCACAACCACAATTAACGCTGGACTAAATATTCATTTTAACTTGGAGATTGATGGATCTTTATGATCAAGGAGCACAGGCAGGATATGTTGAATTAGGTCCTGATCAACCAGGAACTATGGAGCAACTGTTTCATGCAGAGGGTGGTGTGTGTATGGGATGAGCTGCCAGAGGAAGTGGTGGAGGCTGGTACAATTACACCATTTAAAAGGCATTTGGATGGGTATATGAATAGGGGCAGCATGGTGGCACAGTGGTTAGCACTGCTGCCTCACAGCGCCAGAGACCCGGGTTCAATTCCTGCCTCAGGCGACTGACTGTGTGGTGTTTGCAAATTCTCCTGGGTGCTCCAGTTTCCTCCCACAGTCCAAACAATGTGCAGGTTAGGTAAATTGGCCATGCTAAATTTCCCGTAGTGTTAGGTGAATGGGTCTGGCTGGGTTGCACTTCGGCAGGTCGGTGTGGAGCCGAAGGGCCTGTTTCCACACTAAGTAATCTAATCTAATCTAGTATTTGGAGGAATATGGGCCAGATGCTGGCAGGTGGGACTAAATTGGGTTAGGATATCTAGTTGACATGGACGGATTGGACCGAAGGGTCTGTTTCCGTGCTGTACATCTCTATGACTTGAGAACAGCAGGACAGGGTGGAGGAGCAGAATTGTTTCATCCTTTGTTTCTAAGTGCCAAATCATCAGCACCATATATCCTCCTCCAGACAACTGGAATTCAGATGATTGACAATGATTGCAAACAATTATTATTGTCAATCATCAGGAGAGGTGAGTCAGGCTGTTGGGTGTGCCGGGGGAGGGGGGGGGGGGGGGTGGGGGAGGTTGCTGGAGATGGTGGTGTGTGCGCATGGTGTGAAGCTGTGGTTAGAGGGGTGTGATTATTGGAGGTAAGGTAGCCAGTTCATTTTGAACAACTGTTGGACAAGCTTGATGACAGAACATTGGTATCACCAAGGCAAAAAGGAGTGGCTACCTTTCACCCAAGGAAGGTAGAGCAAGTTCTCGGAAAATGCTAGAACTACTGATGAAGGATCACTCTGCACGCCTCATGGTTTTAGGAACATTTGATAAAATCCCTTGGACAAGGCTGACACCAAGGTGAAAAGTGGCTGTACGTCTCGATAATCATGGCAACTATTCTGTTCCAGTGAATGATGGATACTATGGTATCAGTGCATGGTCCTTGTTAACTTCCCTGGGCTCAACAGTTACCCCATATGGGACTGTACAGTAAAACTGGGACAGATGTTGGCTTTGGCTGAAAGTGGCACCTATAACTACACAAAGCCAGATACCCCAGACGAGCCAGAAGGGGAAAGCCTGCAATAATATATACATGGAGTATTGTGCAGCAATTAGTGTCAAGTCAAACAAAATAAAAAGGATAATGAAGTCGATTCACAAGGAAGACAGAGGAGGCAGGACCTTTAAGAGTGGGGAAACAAGACGCTATATAATATCCTACGTGAGAGGATACCATCTACATACATGGCCATGTCCCAGCCATATTGTGAACACCATTTATACCACAGTTACAAATCACATGGACAGTGCATGTACAAAATATATCAAAGCTACTAAGAGTAGAAGTGGGCCATTCAGCCCCTCAGGCCGATTCTGTCATTCAATAAGATCATGGTTTATCTGATTGTAACAATTTCACATTCCCACATATCCTCAATAATCTTTCGTGTCCTTACTTACCAAGGAGCTAACTACCACTGTCTTAAAAAATATTCAAGAAATTCTATCCATCATTCAGGAAGACTGTTCCAAAGACTCTGAATTCTTGAAGAAAAATTATTAGCCTTATGTTAGTTTTAAATGAATAAATCCTGATTTTTAAACAGTGACTCCCCACTTCTACCTTGTCAAGAGCCTTCAGGGTTCTGTGTGTTTCAATCAAGTTCTCTCTTATTCTTCTAAACTCCAGGATTTTGACCCAGTGACACTGATGCTTTCAAGTCAGGATGGCGAGTGGCTTGGAGGGGAACTTGCAGGTAGTGATGTTCCCATGTATCTGCTGTCCTGTCCTTCAAGATGGAAGTGGTTGTGAGTTTGGAAAGTGCTATCTAAGGATCTGTGATGAATTTCTGCAGTGCATCTTGTAGATAATACACACTGCTGCTACTGAGTGTTGGTAGAGGGGGGAGTGGATGCTTGTGGATGTGAAGCCAATCAAGCAGGCTACTTTTATCTGGATGGTATAAAGCTCGAGTACTGTTGGAGCTACATTCATCCAGGCAAGTAGGGAATATTCTATCACCTTTCCAACTTCTGCCTTGTAGGTGGTGGACAGGCTTTGGGGAGTCAGGAGATGAGTTTCTCACTACAATATGCCTCGCTTCTGATCTGCTCTTTTAGCCGCTGTATTTAAATGGAGTATCAAGTTGAGTTTCTAGTCAATGGTAGCCCCACAGGATGTTGATAATGCGGGATACAATGATGATATCATCATTGAAATGTCAAGAGGTGGTGGTTAGAGTGTTTGTTATTGGAAGTGGTCAATGCCAGGCATTTGTTAGGTGCAAATGTCACTTGCCACTTGTCAGCCATGGACTGCTTCAGTATCTGAGGAGTCGTGAATGGTGCTAAACATTATGAACATCCCCGTTTCTGACCTTATGATGAATGGAAGCTCATTGATGAAGCAGCTCAGGGATAAATGATAATGTTCTAATACCTTTCCTAATTGCTTCTAGATTCCTTCCAACACCAGACTACAAATTGTCTAATATTTGTGGCACATGACTCACTTTTAGGTAACTTGAAACCAAATGGCTATCCCCAGAGGAGAGATACACCTAACTGGAACCCATCCCAAAGCATGAATACACACCTCTTATCAAAACACAGTAGGGACAGGATAAAAATAAGAGTGAGAATGTCAATTTTTGTATTGATCATACAGATTGGCTTTAATTCAGAAGCTGGATGTTACCTGCACATCTCCCAGTTCTGCACAAAGGCAGGGATATGCAGAGCCCTCCGAACCTCTGGGTCATTCAGGTAGTCGCAGCAGGCAGTGGTGTTGGTGCATGGGGGATCAAGCCGAACGTTTCTGTGGCTCTGATGTACATCTTTCAGTTTCTGGAAAAGATATGCAGAAGGTGAACATGGAGACAGGGCAGGGAAATCCACTTTAGATGAGGAATGATCTCACTGATGTATATCATAGGAGGTGTAGAAGGAGGCCATTCAGCCCATCATGCCTGTATTGGTTCCAATAGCCAGTGCCAATCTCCTGCCCTTTCCTGAGGTTTTTACTGAGATCCAGTTACAATCCCATCCTCCATACTTTAATTCAACTGATGGAGACTTTGCAGTGACCTCAGATTGTCTTCAATTGACTAGTGATGCTGTCGCACATGCCAACTGCTGCCTCCTGCCAGCATCAGCATCCCATCCAGAGGTGGCACACCTAACCCCCATCCCACCAACTGCCAAGTGCTAGTGCACCCATTTCCCTCCACAGCCAGAGCCCGTTTACTCAACTTGCTGTATTTCTGTTTAATCCCTCCCAACTATACCATGAAGGGGCTGATGGCAAACCTCGTGTCCCTGACAAATGAAACCAGTGGGAACCTGGTCTTGTCTGTACCAGAGTCCCCTTTAACAGGCAGTAGTGTCTGAACAGAGCCTATCCCCTCAAGACCAATTTCACCAAAGTATCTCCAGATTCACCATTACAACATAAACAAAGAGTAGGGACTCCTAACCACCACCCCACATCTCTGCTCCAACATTGTCAGCTGCACCAGTTCAGCAGTCGCACTTACTCTCCTCAAAGAAATTCTTTAAAATGTACTTTAAGAGTTCTGGATCACCCATGGCTTGATTTCACATTTTATTGTCCACTTATACTCCAGCCTGAAATCTTAAAATCATGAAATAAATGCAGGTTGTTGGCAAATTATAAAATCTGGCCACCACTTTCAGTAAAAGAATGTATGGAGTTTACCTTGCGCCACCACAGACTCATTTCGTTTTTGGGGAATAGGTTTCCCAAGTCACTGATGACCAGCTGCTTCCGACTCTCATCAAATCTGTGAAAGGACAGATCACTTGTTGGTTTAAATTTTGGCTCTTTGAAGTGATTTTAGGTTTTACACCTCGTGTGGAGCTAACTCAGATCAGCAGTATTTCCCCGATGACTTCTGTCCACTGAGTTCAAGCCAGTCAGTCCATCTCACAAACACTTGGGTCTTTAGGATTCACAGTATCATCCCACAGAGCAAGAAGCCACCCAATAATGTTACCTTCCTCCAAAAGGCCTACTTAAATTTTACAAGCCCTAGCGACAGGATAAGCATCCCAGATACTTGAAAGAGTCTGGGATTTCTCGCTTCAAAACATAGACCTACCCACTTCAGAATAGGGTTTGTTTCAGTTCCTCTGTTACAACTCAAATGAGAATGTATTAACGTTACAATTTCAATTGAAATTTAACAATATATTTCAAGTAAATTTCTGTATCAAAAACAAGAACTATCAAGAGGTTTAATTTAAAATCTACAAGAATCTATTATCTTTGTGTTATTTGTAACGCGTCAAGGAACATTAAGAGCATCTCAGAATATTTTAAAATATCCAAGAATAGCTAAGAATATCAACATTTAAAGTAAAGTTTTATCTAAAAGCTCGAAGCAAGATATTTTTTCCCCTCTGCAGAAGCTATCTTCTGAGACATATTATCTAAGGGTTTCTACAATCTCAGATATACTTTTCTGACTCAGATATACCCCTGTTTGCCTCTAATGGTCTCTGAACACTTTACACCAAGGCAGTAGATATTCATTACAAACACAGAATGCTGGAGAAACTAAACTCTCATGTGGAGAAAGAAACCAAGTTTATGTTGAGTCCAGTGTGACTCTATCCACAGACTCTGCCACATTTAATGGTAAGGTCCTAGGGAGTGTTGCTGAAGAGAGACCTTGGTGTGCAGGTTCATAGCTCCTTGAAAGTGGAGTCACAAGTAGATAGAATAGTGAGAGTGGTGTTTGGTATGCTTTCCTTTATTGGTCAGAGTATTGAGCACAGGAGTTGGGAGGTCATGTTGTGGCTGTATAGGACATTGGTTAGGCCACTATGGGAATATTGCATGCAATTCTGGTCTCCTTCCTATTGGAAAGATGTTGTGAAACTTGAAAAGGTTTAGAGAAAGACTTACGAGGATGTTTCCAGGGTTGGAGGATTTGAGCTACAGGAGAGGTTAAATAAGCTAGTGCTGTTTTCCCTGGAGCATCAGAGGCTGAGGGGTGACCTTATAGAGGTCTATAAAATCATGACGGGCATGGATAGGATAAATAAACAAAGTCTCTTCTCTGGGGTCGGGGAGTCCAGAACTAGAGGGCATAGGTTTAGGGTGAGAGGAGAAAGATATAAAAAAAGAGACCTAAGGGGCAACTTTTTAACGCAGAGGGTCGTATGTGTATGGAATGAGCTGCCAGAGGAAGTGGTGGAGGCTGATACAATTGCAACATTTAAGAGGCATTTGGATGGGTATATGAACAGGAAGAGTTTGGAGGGATATGGGCCGGGTGCTGGCAGGTGGGATTAGATTGGGTTGGGATATCTGGTCGGCATAGACGGGTTGGACCAAAGGGTCTGTTTCTGTGCTGTGTATCTCTATGATTCTATGACCTGGTTTGAAGATGCCAGTATTGGATTGGGGTGTACAAAGTTACAAATCACACAATACCAGGTTATAATCCAACAGGTTTAATTGGAAGCAATAGCTTTCCGAGCGCTGCCCTGATGAAGGAGCGTCGCTCCAAAAGCTAGTGCTTCCAATTAAACCTGTTGGATTATAACCTGGTGTTATGTGATTTGTAACTATATGACCTGTGAGTTTCTGCAGGATGCCGTTTGTTTCAGATTTCAACATCCACAGTATTTTGCTTTTATTCCATGTTGCCTGTCACTTTCTGGCATTTGCTCTCCTTTAAACTGCTCTAGTGCCACCTTGTTACAGAGTAAAGCCCTCAGCAAGAGCTGGTGAGAGTTGATGCACATAAACACACATTGGTGATACACGCATTGGTGCTGTATGTAGTCCTAGAGTTGGTTACAAATACAATTAGAAAGTGCAAAAATACATTAAATGTATGTGACAGTGAGCAGGAAAAGGGTTTTAAATGGTTGGTCAGGTGGGGGTGGTAGTGGTGGGGAAGGCAGGAGATAAACTGCAACCCCCCCTCCCAAACCCCCCCTTGCCCCCGATTTCTATTTGAATACCAAGTGCACATGTGCAGTGCAGGTTCTGTCCACTATGCAACAATGTACAGGCTCTCTGTATTCACAGGGATTAGAAGCACATAATCCACGATCTCAGCAATTTGCAGCCCTGCCCACCCTCCTGAACCTGGTTTATCTTAATGCCAGGATATTTACTTTCAGCAGGCAGAGTCTGGCTCCTGTTTATTTGCCTGGCAGCACCTACAACAGGCAGCCAATACAAAACACTGCAAACACTCATCTGGGTTGACAGCCTCTGTCAATGTCTCTTTCAGTTCCAATAAAGTGTCAAGGTTTTGAAGGCAGGAAGGTCAAGGAGAAAAAAAGTGTCTTCCCCACAGGGTGTGGGTTTGGAGGCTGATGAAGGCATGAGTCAAACATTCTCTGATCTTATCTGCAACCTGATCGAGGGTTCTGTTAAAGTCACCTTCCCTCTCCCATCGCAACCATCAGCCATCATCAAATCTTTCAGATGGCAGCACCCTGCAGTGTCTCCTCCCCCCCTCGGTAACTTACCGAATCTCACCAGGCACACCTCCAATACAATCAGCATACAAATTGTACACATTCAGACCAGAGGACCACACGATGTGTGACACTTCTTTAACCTGAAAAAGAAACAAATTACTGCATTGCAGTTCACAACCAAAAAAAACTATCCCATGCCAGTAAGACAACTGTATTCCAATATTCATTTCTGTATAGTTTACCCTTCAAAATACCTGAATCTCCAGCAACTGGACCACCACAGGATTGGTACAATCACAGCTGCAGTCCACCATGAGAGCATTAAAACTTTCACAGAAGCAATATTATTGGAAAGGAAAAAAAAAAAGAGAGAGAGTGCAAACGCAAGTTAAACTTTTATAAACCACCCGTTAGACTTCGGCAGGTTGTCGTGTGTTCAATTCTGGGCACCACTGAGAAGGTACAGAAGAGATTTACTGAGGTGGACCAGGGATGACTGGAATACTGCAAACAGTTCTGCATCCCTTATCCAAGGAAAGAGAGAGATAAGCTGGCACTGGAGGCGGTCCAGAGAAGGCTCACTAGACTAAACCCAGGTGTGGAAAGACTGTCTTCTGAACAGAGATCGAGTAGGTTGGGCTGTGCTGTTTGGAATGGAGAAGAATGATAGGCGATCTTATCGGAACATACAAGATCCTTCAAGGACTTTACAGGGTAGATGCAAAAAGATAGTTTCCTCTTGTGGGCAAGTCCAGGATCACCTTAGGTCATACATTTAAGGCAGATGACAAATTTCTTCTCTTAGATAGCATGAATTCTGTGGAATTCTTTACTGCAGGAGGGTGTTGAGGTTGGGTCATTAAGTATATCCAAGGCAGAGACAGACACATTTTGAATTGGTAAGGGAAGAGTTTTATGGGGATAACGTAGGAAAATGGAATGGAGGGTGATCAGATCAGCCACGATGTCACTGAATGTCAGAGTACACCCAACAAGCTGAATGGCTTCTAGCCTCATGATCGTAACATGCCATACAAGAGACGGCAGCTCAAAGTTACAACGCCTGGAATTGGGGATATTAGAATGGATTGTCAATTGAATATAGGAGAAATAAATAGGTTTTTATAGTGTTTACACTTGTAAACAGTGGGGTGCCACAAGGATCAATCCTTCAGTCTCTGCTATTTACAATCTACAATAATGTTATGGATGGGAAGAGCAAATGTACAATGATCTGAGATTACTGATAATACAAAGCTAAAGGCAAGGTGGTGATATAGTGGTAATGCCACCGGACTAGTAATCCAAGAATCCAGGTGCATTCTGAGGATACGTAGTCAAATTCAACCCAAGCAAATGGTGGAAATTAAATTCAAATTAGTAATACATCTGGAATTGAAAGCTAGTATCAGTAACTGATCATGAAACCATCAGTGATCATCATAAAAACCCATCTGGTTCACTGATGAATGAAGTCAGTTGTCCGAACCCACTCCAGCCTGTGAGACTCCAGACTCTCAGGAATGTGATTGACTCAGCTACCCTCCGAAATGTCAACTCAGTTCAAGGGTAAGTAGGGACAGCCAACAAATGTCAGCTTTGTCAATGATGCCCACATCCCATGAAAGAATAAATAATGTAACTTGTGAGCAAGGAGTAAAGAGGCTGAGAAGAGAAATAGATTGATTAAGGAATTGGACAGATCTGTGAAAATGTGACACTTTCCCACTTTGGTAGGACCAATCAAGTAGTATTACATTGTTTCCTGGGTGTTCTTTTGGTGGAGGATGGGTGGGAAGAAATGGTGTCATAAGGAAACATCTGCTTCAACCAACCTTATCAGCAACGTACTGTACTTGCCACTGAACACGGTGGCTACCAGAGCAAGTCAGAGGTCAGGAATATCACAGCAAGTAACTCACCTCCTGACTCCCCAGAGTCTATCCCCCATCCACAAGGCACAAATCAGGAGTGTGATGGAATACTCCCCAATTGCCTGGATGTGTGCAGCTCCAACATCACTCAAGAAGCTTGACACCATCCAGGACAAAACAGCCTGCTTCAGTGGCACCACGTTCACTCCTTCTGCCACAGATGCTAGGTAGCAGCAGTGTGTGCCATTTACAAGATGCACTGCTAAAATTCACCAAGACTCCTCAGACAGCACCTTCCAAACACACAATCACTTCCATCTAGAAGAACAAGTGCAGAAGCAATATGGGAAAACATCTGAATGTTCTTCTCCAAGCCAAGTGGGCGGCACAGTGGCACAATAGACAATCGGTGCAGGAGTAGGCCATTCTGCCCTTCAAGCCTGCACCACCATTCAATATAATCATGGCTGATCATCCTTAATCAGTATCCTGTTCCTGTCTTATCTCCATAACCCTTGATTCCACTATCTTTGAGAGCTCTATCCAACTCTTTCTTAAATGAATCCAGAGACTGGGCCTCCACTTCCCTCGGGGGCATTCCACACAGCCACCACTCTCTGGGTGAAGAAGTCTCTCCTCATCTCTGTCCTAAATGGTCTACCCCGTATCTATAAGCTGTGTCCTCTGGTTCGGCACTCGCCCATCAGCGGAAACATGTTTCCTGCCTCCAGAGTGTGCAACCCTTTAATAATCTTATATGTCTCAATCAGATCCCTCCTCAGTCTTCTAAACTCTAGGGTATACAAGCCCAGTCGCTCCAGTCTTTCAGCATAAGGTAGTCCTGCCATTCCAGGAATTGACCTCGAGAACCTACGCTGCACTCCCTCAATAGCCAGAATGTCTTTCCTCAAATTTGGAGACCAGAACTGCACACAATACTCCAGGTGTGGTCTCACCAGGGCCCTGTACAGCTGAAGAATCTCTTTGCTTCTATACTCCTCTTGTTATGAAGGCCAGCATGCTGTTAGCCTTCTTCACTACCTGCTGTACCTGCATGCTTGCCTTCATTGACTGGTGTACAAGAACACCCAGATCTCTTTGTACTGCCCCTTTACCTAAATCAATTCCATTGAGGTAGTAATCTGCCTTCCTGTTCTTGCCAAAGTGGATAACCATACATATATCCACATTAAACTGCATCTGCCCACTCACCTAACCTGTCCAGATCACCCTGTAATCTCCTTTATCCTCCTCACACTTCACCCTGCCACCCAGCTTAATATCATCAGCAAATTTGCTAATGTTATTACTAATACCATCTTCTCTATCATTACTATATATTGTAAAAAGCTGCAGTCCCAGCACTGATCTCTGCGGTACCCCACTGATCACTGCCTGCATTCCGAAATGGAGCCATTTATCACTACTGTTTCCTGTCAGCCAACCAGCTTTCAATCCAAGTTAGTACTTTGCCCCCAATACCATGCGCCCTAATTTTGCTCACTAACCTCCTATGTGGGACTTTATCAAAAGCTTTCTGAAAGTCCAGGTACACTACATCTACTAATATCTCCCTCGTCCATCTTCAGAGTTACATCCTCAAAAAATTCCAGAAGATTAGTCAAGCATGATTTCCCCTTCATAAATCCATGCTGACTCTGTCCTATCCTGTTACTACTATCCAGATGTGTCATAATTTCATCCTTTATAATAGACTCCAGCATCTTTCCCACCACTGAGGTCAGACTAACTGGTCTATAATTTCCTGCTTTCTCTCTCTCACCTTTCTTAAAAAGTGGCACAACATTAGCCACCCTCCAATCTGCAGGAACTGATCCCGAATCTATTGAACATTGGAAAATAATCACAACGCATCCATGATTTCTCAAGCCACCTCCTTCAGTACCCTGGGATATAGACCATCAGGCCCCGGGGACTTATCAACCTTCAGACCTAACAGTCTCTCCAACACCAATTCCTGGCAAATATAAATTCCCTTAAGTTCAGGTCCTTCAGCCACTGTTACCTCAGAGATTGCTTGCGTCTTCCCCAGTGAACACAGATCTGAAGTACCAATTCAATTCTTCTGCCATTTCTTTGTTCCCCGTAATATATTCCCCTGTTTGTGTCTTCAAGGGCCCAATTTTAGTCTTAACCATTTTTTTGCCTTTCACATATCTAAAAAAGTTTTTACTATCCTCCTTTATATTTTTGGCCAGTTTACCTTCATACCTCATTTTTTCTCTGCGTATTTCCTTCTTATTAATCCTCTGTTGTTCTTTAAAAGCTTCCCAGTCCGCCGTTTTCCCACTTATCTTTGCTATGTTATACTTTTTCTCTTTTAACTTTATATGTTTCTTAACTTCAGTCGTCAGCCACAGCCGCCCATGCCTCCTCCTAGGATCTTTCTTCCTTTTTGGAATGAACTGATCCTGCAATTTCTGCATTATAAACAGAAATATTTGCATTGTTCCTCCACTGTCATCCCTGCTAAGGCATTGCACCATTGAACTTTGGCCAGCTCCCTCCTCATAGCTCCCTTTATTCAACTGAAATATTGTCACTTCCGATTGTACCCTCTCCGCCTCAAATTGCAGATTGAAGCTTATTGTATTATGGTCACTACTTCCCAATGGCTCCTTCACTTCGAGGTCCCTGATCAATTCTGGTTTGTTGCACAATACCAGATCCAGAATTGCCTTCTCCCTGGTAGGCTCCAGCACCAGCTGTTCTAAGAATCCATCTCGGAGGCACTCCACAAAGTCTCTTTGTTGAGGTCCAATACCATTCTGATTCTCCCAGTCTACCTGCCTGTTGAAATGCCCCATAACTGTAGTAACATCTTTGTGACAGGCCAATTTCAGCTCCTGATTCAACTTATATCCGATATCCGACATCCAGACAATTGTTTGGGGGCGTGTAGATAACTCCCAAGAGGGTCTTTTTACCCTTAGAATTTCGCAGCTCTATCCACACTGACTCTACATCCCCTGATTTTGGCCCCCCTCCGCCGCAAGGGACTGAATATCATCCCTTACCAACATGGCCACCCTACCCCCTCTGCCCGTCAATCTGTCCTTACGATAGCACGTGTAGCCTTGAATATTCACTTCCCAGGCCCTGTCCACTTGAAGCCATGTCTCAGTTATCCCCGCAATATCGTATCTATCAATCAATTTCCAAAAGAGCCTCAAGCTCATCCATCTTATTTCTAATGCCTCACAGCACCAGAGACCTGGGTTCAATTCCAGCCTCAGGTGACTGTGTGGAGTTTGCACACACTCCCCGTGTCTGCATGGGTTTCCTCCGAGTGCTCTGGTTTCCTCCCAGTCAAAAGATGTGCAGGTTAGGTGAATTGGCCATACTAAATTGCCCGTAGTGTTAGGTGAAGGGTTAAATGTAGGGGTATGGGTGGGCTGCGCTTCGGCAGGTCGTTGTGGACTTGTTGGGCCGAAGGGCCTGTTTCCACACTAAGTAATCTAATCCACTCACTGTCCTATTTGGGAATTTATCACTATTCTTTCACCGTCACTGAGTCAATATCCTAGAATTCTCTCCCCAAGGGCATTGCAGGTCTACCTACAGCATATGGATTTCAGCAGTTCAAGATGACAGCTCATCATTCACATTCTCAAGGGCAGCTGTTGGTGGGTAATTAATCTGACCAACCACATCCTAGTGACCAAAAAAAAATGCCTGGATTTAAGAAAAATGAAATGTTTTGATTGAAGTGGGCAAAATTCTGACAGGGTGGCTGCCCAGTGCCTTTCCCGTCTGAAGCATCAGGAACTAGAGGTCCTGCTTAGACAATGCTAAAAGGTAAACTGTTTAAAGAGGAAAAATTTGTTCAGGGAGGTGTGGATGCTTGGGACCCCATATCAAAGAAGGCTGGTTGTTCAGTCATTGCATGTGTTCAACACTCAGATTGATAAGTTTGTTTTTCAGCTGTAAGGGGGGGGGGGGGGGGGGGGGGGGACATGACAAGATGAAGCTAATGTGAAAAACAGCCATAATCTTACTGATCACTGGAAAAATCTTGACGGTATGAATGAATTCCATTCCTTCCTGCTGTTTGTGGTGTATGATTCTCTGAAACGCAAGGAGCAGAAGGAAGCACAGATGCTGAAGTTACCCATTAGGACTGAATGAGCATATGAAACACTACTCACCCTCAACTGACAGTCCTTATCTTTATTGTCATGGAAGTTGCATTTTCCCTCAGAACAGCAGAATTTCTGGAGATCAGCCCACAATCTGGAAAAAGAAACACACGAAGAACAAAGTCTAAACATTTAGTCACAGATGCAGTGGGTGTAGTAGGGGAGGAGGGAGAACATTGAAGTGAAATCCACTGTTCCAAGTTTTCCATCACCTGGCTTTTACAAGGTCTCTACTGAAGGAGTAGTTGATAGTGGCATTGAACAGAGTTTGGGGGGGTTGGGGAAGATGCTCCTTTGCTTATACATTTTCCAACTTCTGTCACCCTCCAAAATTCAGTATTTACCTCTCATTAGGGAAAAAAAAGCTGGTAGGCGTTTAAAGAGATATTCTATTCCTGACATTTAAAATACTGTCTCCTTGTGAATGAATTGCAATAGTATGCAGGGACAGCAAGTAAACAGGAAAGCAAATAGACTAATCAGTTATTGCAAGAGAATTACAGCAGAACTGCAGTTATTTAAATTTTGGAAAATCCGAACATGATCTCAAGGTCCAATAAAGATGTTTCAAAGAGGCAAGTGAATTTGATTTACCTGTACTGAGGAATATGTAAAACACTGGCAAAAACAAAGAAACAAGCACCTCAAGCAACAGCAACTGGGCTTTTTTTTAAAAACGTAAGGTTAGTTACACAGCTCTTTGCAAAAGGGCTTCATTCCCATCACTTTACTGGGACGTTCATGAAAAAAAAGGCAAAGAAAGTAAACACATGTGAGGCGGTGCTGCTGTCTCTCTATCACAACACTGAGTTCAGCAGAAACTGAACAGCTCGTGATTGTAGTAGTTATTCAGGACCTTGTTTAATTCGGGGATTTCATACATTTATGCAATGGTAAAGGTTTAGTCCTTCGCAATTTAACTTACAATTTGCAGAATGCAAAGATTAGTTTGTTTAAACAGCAGACTCAAAATTAGAGATTGAAACAAATTCTCTGGTAGATACAGCATTAGATCAGTTTGGCTTCCCTTGTTTAAGGTCAAATCGATTATCTGAATAATCAATTATCCAAACGAAATACTGTCTGCCTATCTTGCTCGGATAATTGAGGCTTCTCTGTAAATACAAAAGTATCGAGGTAATACTTCAGTTTCACGGGACATTGGTGAGTCAATATCTGAGCACTGCCTACACTCTTGGTCTCAGGAAGGATGTGAATGCATTGGAGGCAGGTTAAAAGTGGCTTATTAGATTAACATATAGGAATGGGCAGGTTAGCTTATGAAGGGAGTTGGAATTTAGAAGGTTAGAAGGTTGGGGTGGGGGGGGGGGGGGGTGGAGAGGCCGGGAGGCGGGGGGGGGGGGGGGGGAGGGGGAGGGAAAGAGGAGGGAGAAGAGAACTGGTTGAAGATCCCCAGTGGCCCTGACCAGGAGAATGTGGAGAGCATGATTGCTCAAGGGAAAGTCTGGAACTGAGGGTAACTTTAAAAATAAAGGGTCATCCATTTAAAACCATAGATTAGGAGAGTCTCTTTTCCGCTTAGGTGGTCATAAGTCTTCCTGAAAAGATGTGGAAGCAAAGTAGCATAGAAGGTAGGCCATTTGGCCGATTGACTCCAGCCTGCCATTCACCTTGACCATGCCTGATTCTCTATCTCAATATCATACACCTAGTCTCTCCCTGCATCCCTTCAGCTTTTAGAATTCTGCTTTTTTAATTATTTAATATATTCACTGACTTGGCCTTCATAGCCTTCTGTGGGACAGAATTCCACAGGTTCACCACCTCATTTCAGCTATATTTCCTCATTTCAATCCAACTCTCATCTCCTGACCCCTAGCCACAAGGAAAAAGAATTACTGGACAGAAGCGAGGGTCTGTGGTGACAGTGTTGTGAGGGAGATGGAGATGGTGGGGTGCTTTCACGAGGCTGAACGGAGGGAGAAAGATCTTCTAGACTGGAGGAAGCCAGTTGTGAGAGGGGGCAGCAAGCTGCAGGAAGGAGCTGCCAGCAAAGGTTTGCCTGTGGATCTTGGGAAGGATGGCTTGATTGAAGTCTTGGTGGTGGGGGGGGGTGGGGGGGGGGGGGGAAGGGAGAAGATATGGGTGGGGAGAGGCAGGAGGAAGCAGAGTTGACCTTCCACCTCCAAGATTAAATGCAGCATGGTGGCTCAGTGATTACCACTGCTGCCTCACAGCACCAGACACTCGGTTTCAGTTTCAGCCTTGGGTGACTGTCTGTATGGAGTTTGCACATTCTCCGTGTCTGCTTGGGATCCCTCCCAGAGTCCACAGATGTGCAGGTTAGGTAGATTGGCCATGGGAAATTGCCTATAGGGTCCAGGGATGTTTAGGCTAGGTGGATTAGCCATGGTAAATGCAGGGTTATGGGGGAACAGTGTGGGTCTGGTGTTATGAAGGTGTAGGTGTGTACTGTACCTTTGAGAGCGAGAGCGAAACTACCAAGGACTGATCGAAAACACACAGTGTACTGACCAATTTAACAATGTAACATTTGGTTGAAACAAACAGCTGGAGTTATGTTGCCATAAAACAAAAACAAATTCAAATCTGGCCACTTTAAATTATGCCCCAGATACCAAACTCCAATCAAATTTGAATTTTACTGTTTGGGAGGACATCAAACTAACGAAATGATCCGACGTTTTGGGATATAAAATTGGACACTTTGAACAGTTGCGGGAGAACTGCGAATTTCACTAAGTACAGACTCCTAGCCAACTAGCTCTCAGGGAGATAGCTGTCCATAAGAAAAGATGTGCAGCAGAGGACCGAAAAGAAAACGACCGAGGAGAATCGACAAAGCTGGCTGGTTTTGAAAACGTGATAATTTTTTTTGTAAACCCGAATTGGGGTTTTTTATTTAAAAAAAAATTGGACTAGTATTGTAGAATGGGAGATAAACGATAGGTTTAAGAGAAAGGAGTTGTAAATAGTTGTTGTTTTAAATGTTCTCTTTTGGACTTAAAGAATAAAATTGTAACTTTTTACTTTAAATAGTGAGATCTGGGATAGTTCTTTGCGTCTCAAAAATTTAACAGATTCCAGCGGGAGGTGAGCTTGTGTGTGCTGGGTTTAAAATGGCAGAGGGGTTTACCCCTTGTTGTAACACTGGGTGGGTTGCTCTTTGGAGGGTTGGTGTGCACTCAATGGGCTGAATGACCTGAGGGATTTTATGATGATTCTATGAAATAACTGCAAACATCAAATTGCAGCATATGTTAGTGACAATGTTAGGCTTGGAGTGTTGATAATGGAGTGCCACAAGTTCCCAGTTTCCTTAGCTCCATGAAGGGTCAGCTCTGAAACGTAATTGTTTCTTACATCGGTGATGGTCAAATTATTGGAGAGGATTCTGAGAGACAGGATTTATGATTTGAGGGGGCAAGTAGTGCCTCACAAGCCTTATTGACTTCTTTGAAGATGTGACAAAACACACTGATTAAAAGGTAGAGAAGTGAATATGGAGTTTATGGATTTTAGCAAGGTATTTGATAAGGTTCCCTGTTGTAGGCTCATTCAGAAAGTAAGGTATGGGATACAGGGTATCCCGGCATTCTGGATGCAGAATTGGCTGACCCATAGAAGACAGAAGGTACATGAAAAGCATTCAGCCTGGAGCTTGGTTCTGGGACTGCTGCTCTTTGTGATTTTTATAAATTATTTGGATGAGGAAGTAGAAAGGTGAGTTAGTAAGTTTGCCGATGACACAAAGATAGGAGGAAGTGGATAGTGTGGAGGGCTGTTGTAGGTTGCAACAGGACATCGACAGGAAGCAGCGCTGGGCTGAGAAGTGGCAGGTGGAGTTCAACCTGGAAAAGTGTGAAGTGATTCATTTGGAAGGTCAGATTTGAATGCAGATTACAGGGTTAAAGGCAGGATTCTTGGCAGTGTGGAGGAACAGAGGGATCTTGGGATCCACGTTCGCTCAAAAGTTGCCACCCAAGTTGGTGGCAACCCAAGATTGTTAAAAATGCATTATGGTGCGTTGGCTTTCATGAGCAGGGAGATTGAGTTTAAGAGCTGCAAGAGTATATTACAGCTCTGTAAAGCCGTGGTTAGACCACACTTGGAATATTGTGTTCAGTTCTGGTCACCTCATTATCAGGAGGATGTAGAAACTTTAGAGGCGATGTAGAAATTTACCAGGATGCTGCCTGGAGGTGGAGGTGGAGGGAGCTAGGGCTTTTCTCATTCGAGCAAAGGAGGATGAGTGGTGACTTGATAGAGGTATACAAGATGATGAGAGGCAGAGACAGAATGGATAGCCAGAGACTTTTTCTCAGGGTGGAAATGGTCAGCACGAGGGGTCATAATTTTGGAGGTGATTGAAGGAAGGTTAAGTGGAAATGTCAGTGGTAGGTTTATTTTTTACACAGAGTGTGGTGGATGCATGGAATGCACTGACAGCAGTGGTAGTAGAATTAGATACATTAGGGACATTTAAGTGACTCGTGGATAGGCACTTGAATAATAAGGTCAGTTTGATCCTTGATTAGGATAAAAGTTGACACAACATTGAGGGTCGAAGGGCCTATACTGTACCATTCGATGTTCTTTCTCTCTACAGATGCTGTAAGCCTGAATTTCTCCTCGGTTTCTATCCTCAATTAGATTTAACCCTGTTCTTATCAGCTTCAGCCTCATGAAGCAGGCTCTCAGCTCTTAAAGCCTCCAACCTATTAATCCCAATACACAATGGCCCAAACCAATAGAAGGCAACATTTAAACAAGACCTGCGTTTCAAAAGCTGCAGGACATTTGGTAAACCTGCTCCCCCTGGTGCCCTGAACACTCAACAGCAGCAAAACCCTCCCACACAGAGCATAGCTCAAGGCTCAAAATCAGTTGTTCCTACTTACGTGGATCTCAAAAGCCCATGGTAGAAAGCAAAGTAAACCAAAGAGTTGTCATTATACTCCCAGCTCGATAATCCATTTCCAACAGCCATTCCCTGAAAAAGCAACATTAATATTATGATGGAACAAGAGAACTGGGAGATCGGTTAGTCCCCATTCTATTCAATCATGACCAATCCACTGTAAAACCATGTACTCACCTTTACTCTATACGCTCTGCATCCTTAACTAACATCTCAACAGCCATAGCCTCTAACGGAGAATGTTCCGGATTTCCACTGCCTTCAGGTAGGATGAAGGCTTCATACAGGGCGAACGAACTCTATGGTTCATTCCCCAACAACAGCGAATAGTTTTTCTGCATCTCTTCTACCCAATCCTGTTAAATGCTTTGGCGAGGCTGCCCTGAAAACATTATCAAATCCAAGTGGATTTAGAAAGCCACTGTTCACAATTGGAGCCGTGCCTGATAATCTGACCCAGTAGCACATCAAACCAGGAGACTGTGAGGTCTGCAGATGCTGGAGATCAGAGTTGCGTTTGTGTTGCTGGAAAAGCACAGCAGGTCAGGCAGCATCCAAGGAGTGGGAGAATCGATATTTCAGGCTGGAGCCCTTCATCAGGACATTAAAGCACACAGGCCAGCTATTTGCATGGAGAGTTGGTCTGGATGAGAACACCAAGACAATTTCCAATCTCACGGTTATTGGATAGTGGAGAAATACCCTGAGGGATTGAGCCCAGATTACGATAGAATTGAGGCAGTCAGGAAATGAAATGCAGAATTTATTCAGATTTGTTATTCAGATGAAACTACACCAAGAAAGCAACATTGATTGCCTTTAGGATATTATCGAGTCGTAGGGTCTTTTTCTGTGCTGTAGAACTCTGCCAATTGAGTCTGTGCCAAAAACAATTCTAATTTTCTTCTTATTCTAATTTTCCAGCACTTGGCAACACATGCGCACATTTAAACGCTAGGAGCATTCACCTTGTGGTGTGGGACTGGAGTCACATGTAAACCAGACCAGCTGTAATGAGCAGATTTATTCCCTGAAGGAGATTATTTCATCACAACCCAAGAGCTTGTTTCCATTCCATGAATTCACCCTCACAATTGGTCATGGTACAATTGTAATCTGGTTGCTGGTCTGATGCCAATAATTACTAAACCCCCTGTATCCTCCAGTAAAACACAATGTACAATCACAATGAAGGAAAACTCTCGGAAATCACCTTCTCCAGGCGGAGTCAGGATGATAATAAATGCTGGCCTGGACTCCTATGATCCCACACCAAACAATTGTGGAATTTCCTCAAGTGAAACAAAAAAGATTGAATGCTTTTGATTGGAACATCCTGAAAAGTGCTTTTGGGATGTAGTTACTTTGTTCTCGTGCAATCTAGTGTTATAAGAAAATTCATCATAGATGTTATTATCAGAATCCCTACTGTCTGGAAACAGGCCATTCGGCCCAATAAGTCCACACTGACCCTCCGAAGAGTAACCCACTCAGACCTATCCCCATACACTATTACTCTACATTTACCTCTGTCTGATTGCTCAATAGCTGCGCTACTTAAACTGATGGGGCAGGAATCACAGCATAGCCAATTCAGGCAAGGATGTTCGCATTCTACAAACAACAATCGAAGTTCTTCAAACACATTAAAAAAGAATGCGTATTGAAGAAACACGCATTATAGCAGAACCGTCTGTATACTAACTGTTGTAATGTAGGAAATAGGCAGTCCAATAATGCACAGCAAGATCCCACAAACAGCAACAAGCAGACAGCCTATTTTTAAATAGTGACGTTATTTGGAGGTAAACATTGGCTCTTGAAAACTCAAAAAAGATTTATTTTTTTTAAAACAGTGTTGAATTCTGACATTTTACCAACAACGGATACTCCCATCAGGATGTTGACACACCCCACTTCTCCTATTCTGATTTAAAAAAAACAAACACTGCACATGGAGCCATTTACAGAGACAAAACGAGTCACTAACATGCGGCATCGACCGGGATCCCCAACCTCCCTGCAGCCCCCTCCACTGTTCCTGCCCAACTTGAAACCATCTGGCATTTTCTTTATGATTTTTCATCGTCTAGCTCCCCACCTGAAAACGGATGGTGCTGTCTGTTATAACACGCTCTGCCAGTGTTGGCACGTAGATCCCTCCATAGCTCTCCCCTGTGATGTAGAAACTATTCTTGCTGTATTCAGGGAACAGACGGAAGAACTCCTTCAGAGCCAGGTAGTTATTGAATGAAACCTGAAAGAGGAGAAACATGGTGGGGAGATAGAGAGAGAAATAAAACGTTCCATCAGTAGAGAGAGAGGATTCATTTAGGTCCACATTAAACATGATGCAAGGCAGAACTCAACCAGTCTTATTGTGATTCCTATCTTGGGACTGCAAGACACTGAGATCCCCCAACCCGCAGCAGGAGATGGGTCATGGGGCCAGGAGAAACACCTGTAGGTGGTGGCGGAGGGGGGAGACATCTCTAGGTAGTGGGAGGTGGTGGTGGGAGGGGGAGATGTTCCTCCCACAGTCAAAGATGTGCAAGTTAAATGGACTGGCCATGCCAAAGGTGTGGAGGGATGTGCAGGCTAGGTGGATCAGCCATGGGAAATACAGGGATGGGGGTAGGTCGCTGTAGGATGGTCTTCAGAGGGTCAGTGTGCACTCAGTCTGCCAAATGTCCTCCTTCCACGCTGTAATGCGGTTCTAGAGACAGCTGCAAAGACCGTCAATTCAAGTCCAGTGGGGAATTAAGATTCCTAGTTTTAAAGTCTAATCCAATAGGCTTCATCCATTTACTCTAGACGTATTGAAGTAGTCAGGTAAGAGATTTAGATAAAATCACAAAAGAACTATTGAGAGATTGTTTGAGATTGAGAGATCCCAGCTTTAAAGATTGGGGACCAGGGCAAGGCAATTCAACTGTACCAGAGTGTGACTAGACTGGACATTTGATCCATGATCTCCAAGCCTCGTTCAGAACACCAGAAGGTGTTATGAAAGAGTTTTCCAGGATTTATATTCCCCTATTGGTCCTGGAATTTGCTTCTTCATGAATAGGAGGGATGTGAGGGGGTAGAAGGGCAAGTGGGAGAGGTCTAGTCACATAACCCACCTGTCAGGAGTGTGCAGCAGACTAGTTAAACAAGATAGCTTCAAACTGCAACCACGTGAAAAAGACTTTCAGGTCAGACTGCCTCTTTCCCATTCCCACTTATTGGTAGGAGGTTGTAACCGGCAAAATGATGGCACCATGTCGAGTTGCCAACTGTGATGAAATCAATTCCTGGAGATGGTGTGTCATGGCCAGGTTCCAGTCAGTAGTTATAGTATCCCTATAGTTAGGGAAGAGATTTATAGAGGTTTATAAAATCATGAGAGGCATGGATAGGTGAATATCCTAGGCCTTTTCCTAGGGTCAAGATGTAAAAAGGACACAAGGAGTAACTTTTTCAGGTAGGGAGTGGTGCATGTATGGAACGAGCTGTCAGAGAAAGTGGTGGAGGCTGGTACAATTACGACATTTAAACAGCATCTGGATGGGTATATGAGTAGGAAGGGTTGAGAGGAATATAGGCCATATTGCTGGCCAATAGGACTGGGTCAGATTGGGAAGTCTGGTTGGCACGGATGAGTAGGACTGAAGAACAGTTTCCGTACTCTATGACTATGACCCATCAGGTCTGTACCAATCCTCTGCAGAACATCTCATTCTACCCCATAACCTCTCATTTACTGGCTAATTCACCCAGCTTGCACATCTCTGGATACTAGGGGAAAATTTAGCATGGACATGTACATCTTTGTGTTGTGGGTGGAAACTGGAGCACCTAGAGGAAACCCACACAGACACTGGGAGAATGTACAAACTCAGACAGTCACCCAAGGCTGGAATCAAACCTGAGTCCCTGCTGCTGAGACACAGCAGCACTAACCACTGAGCCGCCTAGTTTGACAATAAATTGACAATCTTCCTCCAGCAATCAGAAAGCAAATAACTCAATTCAACTAGATTTTCTCCCTTCCCTCTGCATCGTGCCAATTTTAAAAATATTTATGTCTGATAGAGAAGAAATGTTAAAAAAGAAAGCAGGCCTTTGTTTTATGATTTTTCTCTAATGTTGCACACAACAGTGCTCTGGAGATTCAGCTTTGATTCCTAGAGACCCAGGCCAATCCTGGAGGGCTGCCAACCCTAGTATAACAGACAGAAGTGGCAAAGGAATGCATTGTGGAAAAACATGAAATTGTTAATTTTGGCAGGACGAACCAAAAAAAAACCTAAATCTGACAACACCAGGCTACACTCCAACAGGTTTATTTGGAAGCACTAGCTTTTGTAGCGCTGCCCCTTCATCAGGTGGACGATGAAGATGATGAATATTTTAAGGTAGCCTAGACCATAACTTTTTCTTATTTTAAAGGCAGATGTGGCATGATGTGATGCAACTGATCAAACCACTTAGGCATAACAGCAATGTATTTAAACATTACAGTCGAAAACAAAAATCAAGCAGAATTTAGAATAACTCAACTATTAGAAAAATGACCCAATACAGCAACTATTACTAATGAACTGTTCTAATACAGTAACATCCCATAAACACATCCCTGGTCAAAAAAAGGTAAATTCAAACATTCTTAGAGGCAGGAGGGAACAACGCCCAGAGAGAGATTTCAGAAAAAAGTCAGGAATTCTTTACAGAAACTTGCATCTCCCTGGAATCTCACATCTTGCGACTGCTAAGGCTAAAAACCAAAACTAGAATAAACCTGAACTGGGAGAACTGGCCGCACTCATTCCATTGTTAAACTAGATATTTTGTTACCTCTGCCTTTACGACCTCTCCAATAAATATATATATTTTTAAAAGTGGGAACATTGTCACAGGGGTCAGATTGTTTCCTGTATGAATCACAAGAAGTGATTATGCAGACACAGCAATTAATGTGATAAGACAGAGCAAATGAAAATGTGATAAATTATAAACAAGGAGAACAAAATAAAAGAGGAGGGAGATTATGTTCCAGTCATACAGTTTACTTGTACTCTCACGGTCGCACTCCCTCTCATCCTCCCCAACCAGCACACCCTCCCAACAGTCTTACCGCAGTATCATTGGTTCTGTACTGTTGGTCATCAGAATAGGAGAATCCAACCCCTGCTGGCGACTCAAGATACAGCACATTTGCAATCTGTGATGGAAACATGGCTCGTTATACACTGTTAAAGCAGAATAATTAACCAAGTGAAAGGACAGACTAATGGTTGCACAGTCTACTTAGTCAGTTAACACAGAGGAGAACAAGATCCTGGTTAGTCATACATCACAGAAATAGACACTGTGGTCCATCTCATCCACATCAACCAGACATCCCAATCTGAACTAGTCCCATTTGCCACATTTGGCCTATTTCCCTTTATACTTTAGTTTTACTCTTCCTATTTATGTGCCCATCCAGATGGAATTGTAATTGTACAGACTCCACCACTTCCACTGGTAACTCACTCCATACATGTACCACCCTCTGCGTGAAAACGTTGACCTTCAGGACCCTCTAATATCTTTTCCCTCTCACCTTAAACCTATGCCCTCTAATACTGGACTCCCCAACTCTAGGAAAAGGCCTACGATGTTCACCATATCCATGCCCTTCATGATTTTATAAACCTCTTGGCTCAGCCCTCAGTCTCCAATGCTCCAGGGGAAAAAAAACAGCCTATTCAGCCTCTCCCTTGAGGTCAAACCCTCCAGTCCAATCAACATCCTTGTAAATTTTTTTCTGAAATCTTTAAGTTTTACAACATCCTTCCTTATAGGAGATTGACCAGAATTGTATGCAGTATTCCAAAAGTGGCCTTACCAATGTTCTTATGCAGCCACATGATATCCTAACTCCTATCCCCAATGATGTGACTAATGAAGGGAAGAGCTGAAAATGTGTTGCTGGAAAGGTGCAGTAGGTCAGGCAGCATCCAAGGCGCAGGAGAATCGACATTTCGGGCATGGGCCCTTCTTCAGGAATTGTAGAAGGAGGAAGAGAGTTTCTTCAAGGAAGGCATCCTTGCAAGAGGATTCGCAGTAGGTTAAAATCTTCTAGGAGAAAGTGAGGACTGCAGATGCTGGAGATCAGAGCTGAAAACGTGTTGCTGGAAAAGTGCAGGTCAGGTCAGGCAGCATTCATGGAACAGGAGAATCGACGTTTCGGGCATGAGCCCTTCTTCAGGAATCTAATGAAGGTAAGCATGGCAAACATCTTCTTCACCACTACCTAGCTGAGACTCCACTTTCAAGAAACTATGCACCTTACTCTCTTCTACAGATTCACTCAATCCTAGCTGTTTATAGCTGACATAAGCCTCTTCCTTTTTTTTTTGACCAGAGCCTCAATTTCTCTCGTCGTCTAGCATTCCCTACACCTACCAGGCTTGCCCTTCACCTTAACAGGGTGATAGTACCTTGGAACTCTATCTCATTCTTAAAGGCCTACTACTTTCCAACCATCCCTGTGAACAACCTCACCCAATCAACTTTTAAAAGGTGCCATCTAATACCGTCAAAATTGGTCTTCCTCCCATTTAGAAAAACCACGTTTCTAAGTGCCCCAGTCAGAAAATTTTCTTTTCCAATTTCCACTGGATAGAATTCATGTGTCAGTCAATGGGTAAACCAATAGTTACTAGAGTTCAGTGTGGGAAAGCAGGAAATTCTCTCCTTTGGATCTAAGGTAAGTCAATCTGAGCACTTTATAAACAAAGAATCAGATAGCAAGGTTATGGGAAGGCAAATTGATTTGAGTGTCCAAATATCATTGAAAATGAATAAACATGAACCAAAACTAATGAAAGATTTCTCATTCGTTGAATCCAATCCTCTTGAAATAAAAGCCAAAGAAGCAGAAATTGTGCTTAATTTGCCTTGTACAGATTGTGTCTCGAAATATAATGTTCAGATTTGGACACAGCTCCTCAGAAAAAAGGATATTTTCACGGAGAAGGGGACTATCCACAAAAACATCGAAGCTCAGTGGTGAGTACGGTAGAGTTTCTATGTTTCTTTACAAAAAGAGATAAATTTCTAGTTGCTAATAATAGCAAGGAATAGGGAGGCAACAGATCGTTGAGGTACATGGTCAGACGTGATCCGGCCAGAGGGACCTTAATGACCTTCTCCAGCTCCTCAGTGATACTGGGGCCAAAGGGATGAAGTTATATGGATATCTTGCAGAAAATTTCCTCATTCCTTTGCGTTTCAGGGGAGAAGCAGAAGAGAGAGACAAAAGCTCATTAAAAACCAATTAAAGGACAGCAAAAAAAAACACTCGCAATGGAAAAGAATACATACCAGATTCCAGGAGTAAGGATTATACTGAAGTGTCTTCCCATCTGGTTGTATCTACAAAGTAAATAATATTGAATTGGTTTATTCAGTTCTGAGGGCAATAGTGGGATGGAGCAGTGGTTTGCCAATATTAGCTGAAAGATATCTTTTCAAATGGATCCATAGTCCTGGAGACCCAGTTACATGTTAAACACCTGGCACATTTACAAAAAGATCACCAGTATCCTGTTAGAGGAACTTGCAATGTCATTGTGTCAGGGTACAGAGAACATCAATGCGGCTGATGAGGTGAAAACCTTTTCCTTTCCTCAGTTGGAAAGTTCAGCAGCTTCACAACAGGCCCCCGCCTGCTCTCTAAGAGAGTACGCTGGAGAAACTCAGCACGGTTTGAGCAGCAGCTGCAGAGAGAAAGACTTCAAAAGGTTTGTGAATCTTTGGGGACTACAAATGCTCCATTGTTGAGTATATTCCAGGTGAAGAATTTCTAATCTATCAGCCAATAAAGAAAGGGGACCCAAGACAGATCAAATGATTAGCTACAGTTGTACTGATCAGTACAGAAAGCGAGGGCCTGATTGCTCTATTCCTGCCCCTGTTTCATAGAATCATAAAGACACAGATGTACAGCACGGAAACGGACCCTTCGGTCTAACCTCTCCATGCTGACCAGATATCCCAACCCAATCTAGTCCCACCTCATAGCACCTGGCCCATATCCCTCCAAATCCTTCCTAATCATATACCCATCCAAATACTTTTTAAATGTTGCAATTGTACCAGCCTCCACCACTTCCTCTGGCAACTCATTCCATACATGTACCACCCTGTGTGTGAAAACATTGCCCTTTAGGTCTCTTTATGTCTTTCCCCTCTCACCCTAAACCTATACCCTCTAGTTCTGGACTTCCCCACCTCAGGGAAAAGACTTTGTCTATTTAATCTATCCATGCCCCTCATGATTTTGTAAACCTCTAAAGGTCACCCCTCAGCCTCCAACACTCCAGGGAAAACAGCCCTAGCCTGTTCAGCCTCTCCCTATAGCTCAAATCCTCCAACCCTTGGCAACATCTAAATAATTTAAGTAAGTAACAAAGAGTAGTGGACCCAGCACCAATCCTTGTGGCACTCCACTGGTCACAGTCCTCCAGTCTGCAAAACAGCCCTCCATCACCTCCCGGTCTTCTACCTTTGAGCCAGTTCTGTATCCAAATGGCTAGTTCTCCCTGTATTCCGTGAGATCTAACCTTGCTAATCAGTCTCCCATGGGGAACCTTGTCGAACGCCGTACTGAAGTCCAGAGAGATCACATCTACTGCTCTGCCCTCGTCAATCCTTAAAATACTCAATCAAGTTTGAGACATGATTTCCCATGCACAAAGCCATGTTGACTATTCCTAATCAGTCCTTGCCTTTCCAAATAGATGTACATCCTGTCCCTCAGGAAACCCTCCAACAACTTGCCCACCACCGACATCAGGCTCACTGGTCTACAGTTCCCTGGCTTGTCTTTACCACCCTTCTTAAACAGTGGCGCATTTACCAACCTCCAGCCTTCCGGCACCTCACCTGTGACTATCGATGATACAAATATCTCAGCAAGAGTCCCAGCAATCACTTCTCTAGCTTCCCACAGAGTTCTAGGGTACACCTGATCAGGTCCTGGGGATTTATCCACCTTTAACTGTTTCAAGCCACCCAGCACTTCCTCCTCTGTAATCTGGACATTTTGGAAGGTGTCATCATCTATTTCCCTATATTCTATATCTTCCATATCCTTTTCCACAGTAAATACTGATGCAAAATACTCGTTTAGTATCTCGCCCATTTTCTGTGGCTCCTCACAAAGGCTGACTTGCTGATCTTTGAGAGATAAAAACAATGACTACAGATGCTGGAAACCAGATTCTGGATTAGTGGTGCTGGAAAAGCACAGCAGTTCAAGCAGCATCTGAGGAGTAGTAAAAATCAATGTTTCAGGCAAAAGCCCTTTATCAGGATCTTTGAGGGGGCCTATTCTCTCCCTAGTTACCCTTTTGTCCTTAATGTATTTGTAAAAACCTTTTGGATTCTCCTTAACTCTATTTGCCAAAGCTATCTCATGTCCCGTTTTTGCCCTCCTGATTTATCTCAAGTATACTCTTACTGTCTTTATACTCTAAAGGATTTAAATGATTTATCCTTTCTATACCTTATACGCTTCCTTCTTTTTCTTAACCAAGACCTCAATTTCTTTAGTCATCCAGCATTCCCTATACCTACCAGCCTTTCCTTTCACCCTAACAGGAATATACTTTCTCTGGATTCTCGTTATCTCATTCCTGAAGGCTTCCCATTTTCCAGCCGTCCCTTTACCTGTGACCATCTGCCCCCAATCGGCTTTTGAAAATTCTTGCCTAATACCGTCAAAGTTAGCCTTCCTCCAATGTGGAACTTCAGTTATTTGGATCCACTTTCTCTCTATATTTGGGACTTTGCACAGCTCAGTGTTGCTTGAACTCCACCCTAAACCATTCCAGTGCACCCATCGCAGAGTCAGAGATGTACAGCACAGAAACAGACCCTAGGGTCCAACTTGTCCACGCCGACCAGATATCCCAAACTAATCCAGTTCCATTTGCCAGCACCCAGCCTTTATCCCTCCAAATCTTCCTATTCATATATCCATCCAGATGCCTTTTAAAATGCTGTAATTATACTAGCCTCCACCACTTCCTCTGGCAGCTCATTATATACATGTATCACCCACTGCATGAAAAAAATTGCCCCTTAGGTCCCTTTTAAAATGTTTCACCCTCAGCCTAAACCTAAGCTCTGTAGTTCTGGACTCCCCCATCCTGGGGAAAAGACTTGTCTATTTATCTTATCCATGTCTCTCATGATTTTATAAACCTTTATAAGGTCACCCCTCAGCCTCCAAAACTCCAGGGAAAACAGCCCCAGGCCTGTTCAGCCCCTCCCCATAGCTCCAACCCTGGCAACATCCCTGTAAATCTTTTATGAACCCTTTCAAGTTTCACAACATCCTTCCAAAAGGAGGGAGACTAGAACCGGAGGAAACCCACACAAACACTGGGAGAATGCGCACACTCTACACAGGCAGTTGCCCAAGGCAGGAATTGAACCCAGGTCACTGGCGCTGAGGTAACAGTGCTAACCACTGAGCCGCCGTGTCACCCCTAAGTGAGGCATGATTTTCCATGCACAAAGCCATATTGACTATCCCTAATCAGTCCTTGCCTTTCCAAATACATGTAAATCCTGTCCCTCAGGATTCCCTCCAAAAACCTGCACATCACCAATGTTAGGCTCACTGGTTTATAGTTCCCTGGCTTTTTGTTACCACCACGTTAGCTCAGTAGTCCGACTTCCTCTATCTCCACTGAGGCAATATTCCTTGTCGGTTCTTCATCTCGGACAACATCACAGTTACATCAGATCATTGTGTAAGATTAGGCCGGTCAGCCTACTGCGCCATTTAATACGATCATGATTGGTCATTTCTGATTCAATTCCACTTTCCTGCCCACTCGCCATAAGCCTTCAATCTGTTAATAAATCGATCTCCTCCTTACTGTTACCCAATGTCTTACTTCCCACTGCCACAGGAAAACAGTCAACATAATCGAAGACCCTCCCAGCCCTGTTACACTCACTTCCATCGGGCAGAAAGTTTGAAAACATACCAACAGATTCAAGAGCAGCTCGCTGTTATGAGATTTACGAAGAGTCCTCTCATATCAGAGTTGATCTTACTCTGCAGCTTTAACACTATATTCTGCATTCTGCTCTATTACCCTGATGTGCTAATGTAAGATATGATTTGCCTGGATAGCACGCACAACAATACTTTTCATTGTATCTTGGTACATGTGACAATAATAAATCACGTGACAATAATAAATTAAATCCAATCAAGTCCCAGCATCCACTGCACACTCCAGCAGCGAATCCCACGGATTTACAACCCTTTGAAGGACGTAATTTCTCATGTGTGTTTTAGGATAAGGGGTAGTATATTTTAAACAATGCCCTCATTCTAGATTGCCCCCAAATGAGGAAACAACCTATGCCGACTCTATCAACCCCCTTTATGATCTTCCATCCCTCAATGGGATCTCCTCTCACTCTTCTAAACTACACAGAGTGTCAGCCTATCCGTTCAATCTCTCTTCATAAAATAACCCCTCACCTCTGGAATCAGTCTATGAATCTCTGGTTGGGTTCCATGATTGTTCTGCTGCAGACCTAGTGAGGCTTCAAGAACCTAGCTGATGCTTATCCCATTAACTCCATCTCCCAAACTTCCCTGAGCTTGCAGTGTGGAGACAAATTGGAAATTTGCCAGATGTAACCAGCTCAGCACAGACGAGGGAAACCCACTGACCGACACGAGCTCATTCAGGGTTAATATCTACCTGATCAGCTCATCCCACAGGTTTTGCAGCAGAATCCCAAACTCTTCCCAAATCCATGAATCTTCCATTGGCCCAGCCCCCAAGTCTCTGCTTGCTTACCAAGAAGGGCCCATGCTCATTTAGAAGCCCATCCAAGGAGCTGCAGCCAGGTCCTCCATTCAGCCACAGGACAACAGGATCACTTTCAGGATGGCCCTGAGACTCCACAAACCTGCAGGACAAGAGCCAGTAAACATTCAGCACAAAGAGACTGGATCACGACACAATGCAAGGGGCTGACAAAAAAAAGGAAAGGCTGAGCCCGGAGTGGGAGAGAGTGGAGCTGGTCCTGAACCAAGGGAGTGAGCAAGGCAGGTTAAATGCAATTTTATCTAGTAAACTCTCCAAATTAAAGTTAGATTGAGTACTTTATATTTTTACGATGAGGATATCATTGTATTTTGTTTTCCAAATAACAAAGCTTATGACATTAACCAACCTTAAAATGAATAAGATTAGTTAGGGACAGCAGTGTAGCTTCTGTCCTGTAACAGCAGATCAGGGGAGTTTGTGGAAAAGCACCGAAATCGTGGATGACAATCTCAGCAGGAAGTATCCATGTCACAAACATCAGCTCAGAGCTGTTATGCTGGAATCCAAAGTGCAGACGTTGTGGACCATCAGGAAGAGTCTTCCCCGGATACCTGTGTCCCAATAATAGGGTTCACAGGGGTCCAGTGTGCTTCGTGTGGTGAGAGAAGTGTCAGACCAATGGGGGATAGTGAGATGTGTTGGGTGGATAAACAAACTTATGGAGTTTATACAGACTGTCAGACAGACGAGAAAGAAAGAAGCACAGTAAATTTGCAAATGACATTAAGGTCAGTGGAGTTGTGGACAGTGCAGAAGGATGTTGTAGGTTACAGACCAACATAGATAAGCTGCAGAGCTGGGCCAAGAGGTGGCAAATGGAGTTTAATGTGGAAAAGTGTGAGGTGATTCACTTTGGAGGGAGTAACAGGAATGCAGCGTATTGGGTAAATGGTAGTGTTTTGTGCAGTCCTTGCATGGGATTTTGTAGGACAAACAGGAAAAGACAGTTGGCGATCCGCATCCATGAACACTAACTAGCCACAAAACGACATGACCAGCTATCCTTAGTAGCCACACGTGCAGATGACATGCAACATGAGTTCGACTGGGACAACATTACTATTATAGAGCAAGCCAAACAGAGAACAGCCAGGGAATTCCTAGAGGCATGGCACTCATCCACAGATTCTATCAACAAATACATCGACCTGGACCCAATATACCGGCCACTGCAGCGGACAGCAACTGACAACCGGAAGCGGCAGAGACAAATCACTATAAATACCGGAGGAAACAATATAGAAGCGCTTCACAGGAGGCTCCCAGGCACTGAGGATGTCACCTAGACAGGGGACGAAACGTCTGCAACACAAATTCCCAGCTCGGCAAACAGAACCACAACGAGCACCCGAGCTACAAATCTTCTCACAAACTTTGAATATAGGACAGATGTCAGAGGTAGGTTCTTTACTCGGAGTAGTAAGGGCGTGGAACGCACTGTCTACAACAGCTGTAGGCTGGCCAATTTTAAGGGCATTTAAATAATCATTGAATAGGCATATGGATGAGAATGGAATAGTGGAGGTTGGATGGGCTTCAGATTTATTTCACACGTCAGTGCAGAGGGCCTGTACTGCACTGTAATGTTCTGTTCTATGTCCTTTCAGTTTAGGATATCTGGTCAGTACTGACAAATTGGACTGGAGGGTCTCTTTCTGTGCTGTATAACTATGACTATTTATCCAAAAAACAAGGTACAGCTGTCTGGCCTGCAGTTCTCCAGTCTTCTATCTCCTTTTGTTTTGAGTAGCTGTATTACATTATTAACTTCCATTACAAAAAATATATGCAATTTTTTGAATAACTTTTGTCATTTGCATAAATAATTTGAATGCAAGCATAAGAGGTACAGTTAGTAAGTTTGCAATGACACCAAAATTGATGGTGTAGTGGACAGCAAAGAGGGTTTCCTCAGATTACAACAGGATCTGGACCAGATGGGCCAATGGGCTGAGAAGTGGCAGATGGAGTTCAATTCAGATAAATGCGAGCTGCTGCATTTTGGGAAAGCAAATCTTAACAGGATTTATACACTAAATGGTAAGGTTCTAGGGAGTGTTGATGAACAAAGAGACCTTGTTCATAGGTCCTTGAAAGTGGAGTCACAGGTAGATAGGATAGTGAAGACAACGTTTGATATGCTTTCCTTTATTGGTCAGAGTATGGAGTACAGGAGTAGGGAGGTCATGTTGCAGCTGTACAGGACATTGGTTAGGCCACTGTTGGAATATTGCGTGCAATTCTGGTCTCCTTCCTATCGGAAAGATGTTGCAAAACTTGAAAGGGTTCAGAAAAGATTTACGAGGATGTTGCCAGGATTGAAGGATTTGAGCGACAGGGAGGCGCTGAACAGGCTGGGGCTGTTTTCCCTGGAGCATCAGAGGCTGAGAGGTGACCTAATAGAGGTTTACAAAATTATGAGGGGCATGGATAGGATAAATAGACAAAGTCTTTTCACTAGGGTCGGGGAGTCCAGAGCTAGAGGGCATAGGTTTAGGATGAGAGGGGAAAGATATAAAAGAGACCTAAGGGGCAACTTTTTCACGCAGAGAGTGGTACGTGTATGGAATGAGCTGCCAGAGGATGTGGTGGATGCTGGTACAAGTGCAACATTTAAGAGGCATTTGGATGGGTATATGAATAGGAAGGGTTTGGAGGGATACAGGCCGGGTGCTGGCAGGTGGGACTAGATTGGGTTGGGATATCTGGTCGGCATGGACGGGTTGGACCGAAGGGTCTGTTTCCTTGCTGTACATCTCTGACTCTAACAGCCAGCATCCCATATCTCTGTAGCTGTCTCTCAGACCTAAGAATGTGGATTATCGGGTCCTGGGAATTTGCCAGATTTTAGACCCTCTTTCCCTGCTGGTATTAATTACCACAATTCCCTCACTCACCTGGTTTACCCTTCATATCTGGTATGTAAATTCAAACAGAACAGTACAGCACAGTATAGGCCCTTCAGCCCACGATGTCGTGCAAAGCGTTTATCTTAATCTAAGATCATCCTAACCTACACACCCGATTTACTGCCATCCACGTGCTTGTCCCGCAGTCGCTTAAATGTCCCTAATGGCTCGGACTCTACTAGTACTACTGGCAGTACATTCCATGCACCCACCACTCTCCACAAAGAACCTACCTCTGACATCTCCCCACACCTTCCTCCAATCACCTTAAAATTATGATCCCCTTGTGACAGCCATTTCTGACTTGCAGAAAAGTCTCTAGCTATCTACTCTCTCTATGCCTTTCATTACCTTGTAGACCTCCACCGAATCACCTCCCTTCCTCCTTCTCTCCAGTGTGCAAAGCCCTTCCTTAATCAACCTCTCTTCACAAGACAAGCCCTCTAATCCAGGCAGCATCTTGGTAAATCTTCGCTGCACCCTCTCTAATCCTTCCTATGAGGCAGCTAAAACAGGACACAATATTCCAAATGTGGTTTTACCGAGCTGCTCTTAAACACAATCCACGTTAATGAAAGCCAAAAACACCACATGCCTTCTCAACAAACTTATCAACTTGGATGGCAACTTTTAGGGATGTGTGTGGGGACTTCAAGATCCCACTGTTTCTCCACACTGCCAAGAATCCTGTCTTTAACCCTGTATTCAGTATTCAAATACGACCTTCCAAATGAATCACTTCACATTTATCCAGGTTGAACTCGTGTCTGCTGTTTCTCAGCCCAGCTCTGCACCCTGTCCTTGTCTTGTTATAGTAAAAAGTGAGGTCTGCAGATGCTGGAGATCAGAGCTGGGCGGCACGGTGGCACAGTGGTTAGCACTGCTGCCTCACAGCGCCTGAGACCCGGGTTCATTTCCCGACTCAGGCGACTGACTGTGTGGAGTTTGCACGTTCTCCCCGTGTCTGCGTGGGTTTCCTCCGGGTGCTCCGGTTTCCTCCCACAGTCCAAAGATGTGTGGGTCAGGTGAATTGGCCATGCTAAATTGCCCGTAGTGTTAGGTAAGGGGCAAGTGTGGGGCTATGGGTGGGTTGCGCTTCGGCGGGTCAGTGTGGACTTGTTGGGCCAAAGGGCCTGTTTCCACACTGTAAGTAATCTAATCTAAAATGTGTTGCTGGCTAAAGCACAGCAGGTCAGGCAGCATCCTAGGAACAGGAAATTCGACGTTTCGGGCCAGAGCCCTTCATCAGGAATGAGGAAAGTGTGTCCAGCAGGCTAAGATAAAAGGTAGGGAGGAGCGATGGAGATGTGATAGGTGGAAGGAGGTCAAGGTGAGGGTGATAGGCCGGAGTGGGGTGGGGGCGGAGAGGTCAGGAAGAAAATTGCAGGTTAGGAGGGCGGTATGTTCTCATGTCAGAACATACCAACACGACGGTTGGAGGAAGAGCGCCTCATCTTCTGCCTGGGAACCCTCCAACCACAAGGGATGAACTCCGATTTCTCCAGTTTCCTCATTTCCCCTACCCCCACCTTGTCTCAGTCGATTCCCTCGAACTCAGCACTGCCCTCCTAACCTGCCATTTTCTTCCTGACCTCTCCGCCCCCACCCCACTCCAGCCTATCACCCTCACCTTAACCTCCTTCCACCTATCACATCTCCATCGCCCCTCCCCCAAGTCCCTCCTCCCTACCTTTTATCTTAGCCTGCTGGACACACTTTCCTCATTCCTGATGAAGGGCTCTGGCCCGAAACGTCGAATTTCCTGTTCCTAGGATGCTGCCTGACCTGCTGTGCTTTAACCAGCAACACATTTTCAGCCCTGTCTTGTTATAGCCTGCAACAGCCCTTTCCACTATCTACAACACCACCGACCTTTGCGTCATCAACAAACGTACTAACTCACTCTTCCACTTCCTCATCCAAGTCATTTATAAAAACTACAAAAGAGCAGAGGCCCAAGAACAGATCCCTGTGGGACACCACTGGTCACCGACCTCCATGGAGAATACTTTCCATCCACAACCTCTCGCTGTCTCCTTTCAGATAGCCAAATGACCCTGTATCCCATATCTCCTAACTTTCTGAATGAGCCTACTGTGGGGAACATTATTAAATGCTTTACTGAAATCTATATACACCATATCCACTGATTGACCTTCGACAACTTGTCTCGTCTCATCTCATCCTCAAGAACTCAATAAGGCTTACGAGGCATGACTTGCCCCTCACAAAGCTATGCTGACTATCTTTAATCAAACTTTTTTTTTTAAACAAATGGTCATAAATCATCTCTGCCAAAATCTTTTCCACAAACATAAGACTGACTGGTCTGTAATTCCCAGGGATTTCCCTATTCCCTTTCTTGAACAGAGGAACAACATCGCCACCCTCCAAGCATCCGGTACTACTCCCGTGGAGAGGGAGGATGTAAAGATCATCGCTAGAGATGCAGCAATCTCATTCCTCACTTCCCATAGTAACCTTGGATATATCTGGTCCAGCCCTGGGGACTTGTCTATCTTGATGCTTCCCAGAATTTCCAGCACATCCACTTCCTTAATATCAATCTGTTCAAGCCTGTTAACCTGGTCCACAGTGTTCTCATTATCAACAACTGTATCCTCCAGCATGCAGACAGACAGAACATTTGTTCAATAATCATCAATTCTTCATTCCCCATGATAACTTATCCTGTCTCTACTTCTAAAAAGGACCAATATTTGCCTGATCTACAATGAGGTACTGAAACTGCTGCAGCGCAGCCTGCTATCTGTAAACAGAGCAGCCACCTCATACTGGAGAAGGAGGAAGTGATACAAAAATATATAGCTCAACAACTGCAGTTAGAAAGTGAATCACTGACCAGTAATGGAGGTGTATGTTTTCAGATACATTCAGGTATCCGGAGTACTGTTTAAAGCTGGGTTGCTTGGCCAGTCCTGGTAGGTAGTGGATCTCATCCTTGGCTGGGGCAGATTCAGTAAGAAAGATTTCCAGCAGCACAGCTAACAGCCCAAGCCAAACCATCTGTGAGACAAAAAACCAACAGAGTTACATAGCCCTTATTTGCTCCTGGCTCCACAGACACCCCGCAGCTCAGAGTTCACTGCCAGGACAACCAGCAGCACTCCCACTCAAAACCTGAGCCGATCGGCCTCCGACAGTTCTGGGATAAGGGGGAGGAGACAGGCCCTCAGAGAGACACCGGGAATGTCGGTGCGGGCTCAGCGCCCAAGTCCCGGGAGTGGGAGGTGGGGCTGGGCAGCGGAACCGTGTTCCCCACGGGGCCACAGATCCTGCTGCTGCAGAAGCCGAGGAGGAGGAGGCAGCTCTGGAGAGCAGGGTCGCTCCCGCTCCCGCCCCTGCCCCTAGCATCACCTTCTACACAGTGCCCGGGACACACCGGGCTGTCTGCTTGGACGGACCGGGAGCTCTCACTCACACTCAGGGTGCTACCTGGACTCCGGTCACGTGGCTGCTGGTCACATGACCCCGCGCTGCGGCAAGGCGGTCACATGACTCGGTGGGAATTGATACACAGAAGGAAGTGTCAATATTTGCACTGAGTGGCCAGCATTCGCCCTGTCTCCAACACATTGCTTTCTCCCCAGTGACCTGTACTGATCTCTGGGTACAGAATGCAGCCTCTGTCCCACCCTGTTTACTGTAATTTAAATCTGGCCACTCTGCTCTCCAGCTCATGGACACTGGTATACGTGACCAGTCGTTATTCCCAATTCCACTGCCTATTTCCTTCTCAAATGATACCAACTTTCAGGTGTCACAGGGACAAGGCATTTCTTTCGCAGTCATCCTTGGCTGTGTGCCAGTTTGAGCCACAAAGTCGGTGGATTCAACTCCCATTCGAGCACCGATTGCAGGCGGGAACTCCAGTGCAGGACTGAAGGAGCATTACACTGCTAAAAATGCTGGCTTTTGCACAAGACATTGAAATGAGTTTCCCTCTGCCCTCACAATGTGTTAAGTTCACTAAAAGTCACTATTTCGAAGTCTGTATCGGCACCGCCTCATGCTCCCACGAGGAGGTTGAACAGTTCATCAACTTTACCAACGCCTTCCACCCAACCTCAAATTCACCTGGACCATCTCAGACACCTCCCTCCCCTTCCTGGACCTCTCAATCACTGTCTCCAACGACCAACTAACCATAGACATCTACTAAAAACCCACAGACTCCCACAGCTACCTAGACTACACCTCCTCCCACTCTACCTCCTGTAACAACGCCATCCCTTATTCCCAATCCCTCCACCTCAGCCGCATCTGTTCCCAGAATGATCAATTCCACATCAGAAAGTTCCAACTGGCCTCCTTCTTCCATGATCGCAACTTCCCACGCAATACCTTCCAGCAATCTCCTCCATTTCACGTACCACCACCCTTGAACTCCACCCATCTCAATGCAACAAGGACAGAACCCTCCTGGTCCTCATCTTCCACCCCACCAACCTCCATCGCATCATCCTCCACCACTTCTGCCACCTCCAGACGGACCCCACCACCAAAGATATATTTCCCTCCCTACCCCTATCAGTGTTCTGGAGAGACCATTCCCTCTGCGATTCACTCGTCAGGTCCACGCCCACCACCAGCCCATACCTCACTCCTGGCAGCTTTCCTTGCCACCATAGGAAGTGCAAAATCTGCACCCACACCACTCCCCTCACCTCTGTCCAAGGCTCCAAGGGATTCTTCCACATCCATCAGAAATTTACCTGTACCTCTAACAACGTCATCTACTGCATCCATTGCACCCGATATGGTCTCCTCTACATCGGGAGTCAGGATGTCTTCTTGCCAGTCGTTTCAGAGAACATCTCTGGGACACCCGCTCCCACCAACCCCACTGCCTCGTGGCTGAACACTTCATCTCCTCTTCCCACTCTGTCAAGGACATGGAGGTCTTGGACCTCCTCCACCACCAAATCATTACCACCCAATGCCTGGAGGAAGAACGCCTCATATTCCACCTTGGAACCCTGCAACCATATGGGATAGATGTGGATTTCAATAGCTTCCTCATTTCCCATTCCCCCCACCCCACATTATCCCAGTCCCAAGCCTCCAACTTGGCACCACCTTCCAGACCTCCCCACTCTGACCTATCACCTTCTCCCTCACCTTCATCCACCTATCACTTTCTCAACCTCAACCCCACCCTCTCTTCCCTTTTATCCCTCAGCTCTGGCCCACAAGCCTCATTCCTGATGAAGACCTTATGCCTGGAACATTGATTCTCCTGATCTTCGGATGCTGCCTGACCAGCTGTGCTTTTCCAGCACCACACACTCTCGACTATTTCGAAAGTTGTTGAGTTCACCCTACTGTCCAAAACTTACACTTCACTTAAGGGCTAGAACACATTGACTGCTACTTGTGAATTTTTCCATATGTAAATTAGTTAATGTATTTTATTTCAGGTATCCGTGGGGCTTTGGGGCCATTAGCAGCATTGTAGTCAACTGCAGTAAACCTCACGGCCTAGAATATTCCCCCCTCCTCAAACTCTATCGTTATTATCAAACCGAGAGCTCTTGTTCAATGCAGAGTACAAGAGGGATCCCAGGAGCAGCACCAGGCATGCTTAAAAATGAGATGTTATCTTGCTGAATTTACAAAACAGGACAACTTGTACTTTCAAATAAACCTGTTGGACTATAACTTGGTGTTGAGTGATTTTTAACTATTAAAAAGCAAGACAGATCCAACCTGACCAATTCCCACCTATTAGTCCACTCTTGATCATCAGTAAAGTGATAGAAGGTGTTAACAGTGCTGTCAAGCAGAACCTGCTTAGCAGTCAGCTGATCAGTGATGCTCAGGGCCATTCAGCTCCTGATGTCATTTCAGCTTTGGTTCAAACATGGACAAAAGAGCTGAATTTCAGAGGGGAGGTGAGAGTGACAGCCCTCGATATCAAGGTTGCATTCAACCAAGTGTGGCATCAAGGAGTCCAAGCAAAACAGGAATCAATGGGAATAAGGGAGGAACATCCATGTTGATTGGAGTCATGCCTGGTACATAGGAAGATTGTTGAAAGTCAGTCATTTTATCTCCAGAACATCTCTGTGGGAACTCCTTATGGTAGTGTCCTAGGCCCAACCACCTTCAGCTACTTCATCAATGACCTTCCCTCCATCATGCAGTCAGAAGTGGTGATATTCACTGATGATTGCACAATGTTCAGCTCCTTTTGCAGCTCCTCAGACACTGAAGCAGTCCATGTTCAAATGTAACAAGTTCTGAACAATATCCAGATAATATCATGACAAGTGGCAAATAACATTTGCATCACACAAATGCCAGGCAATGACCATCTCTAACTAAAGAGAATCTAACCATCACCATGAGAAACTTCATAATAGGTGGGAATTGGTCAGCATGCAGCCTTTTGGCCTTCACACTCTCACAGTTACTGAAGGCGAACAGAGGATAGTGTACCGTAGGAAAGGAAGAACAATGAATATGCAGATTGGAGGATTTTGATGTCCTTCATTTCAGGATCAGGTTTTCAACCTGACACCATGAAAGACTGGTTGATTTCCAGGACTGTCAACAGTAAATTGCAACAATCATTTTCCATTCGATGTTGTCACTGGGCTTTACTTCTTGAGAACAGGGGAGTGAACCTTCTCCTTACTTTCTGTAGTTAAAACTATCTCCTCTGTTTCTCATTAAAAATCCCCCAACACTAGGATTTAGTCCAACAGGTTTATTTGGAAGTACAAGTTTTCTGTGTGCTGCTCCTTCGTCGCTCCAAAAACTAGTGCTTCCAGATGAACCTGTTGGACTTTAACCTGGTGTTGTGTGAGTTTTAACTTTGTCCACCCCAGTCCAACACCGGCATCTCCACATTGTTCTCTGTTTCTGCCATAGAAAAATTGTTCAAAATAGCAGTTTGCTTTATATTAGATTAGATTAGATTAGATGCAGTGTGGAAACAGGCCCTTCGGCCCAACAAGTCCACACCAACCCGCCGAAGTGCAACCACTCATCTGCATTAATCCCTTCACCTAACAGTACGGGCAATTTAGCATGGCCAATTCGCCTAAACTGCACATTTTTGGACTGTGGGAGGAAACCGGAGCACCCGGAGGAAACCCACGCAGACACTGGGAGAACGTGCAAATTCCACACAGTCAGTCAGTCGCCTGAGGCGGGAACTGAACCCGGGTCTCTGGCACTATGAGGCAGCAGGGCTAACCACTGTGCCGCCGTGCCACCCACAAGACAAAGTGGGCGGCACGGTGGCACAATATTCTGTCTGAACATAATATTTCAGCTTCAACATGTGAAAACACCCATGATTGTGCAAAACAGTTTGGAGATAAGGATCCTAGGTTGGGCATTGACTACTTTAATTTCCTTTGAATAAAATGTTACTTTCAGCTTGGTACGTCTTAACTAATCAAGTTTTTATAAAACTTTGCCAGACTGGTGAAGTGATGCCAAGGGCCATTTTCAATCGACGTCTTTAAAAACCATTTATGGTATTAAATTCAATGATGGGATTCAAGATCAATAGTCCATTTTTTATATCATTGTGAGCTAGCACAGAAGGAGGTCATTTGGCCCGTCATGTTTGTACCAGTTCTCCAAATCACTAAGTTTCCTTCTCCTGCTTCCTCCCTTAGCCCTACACCTACTTCTTTTGAGATAACGGCCTAATTCCCTTTCGAATATCTTGCACCTGGTCTGTTCACACTGAACATTGCGGAACTTGACCACTCACTGAATGAAGTATCAATTCTGCCTCTTTTGAAAATGACTCTCAAACTCATTCACAAACAGATCATTTAGTTCCAAGAATCCACTCTCGTTCCCCTCACAAGAGAGTCCCAGTAACAAGTATAGGTTCTCATCTCAATTGCAGGACAATTATATCACAATTTGCACAAAGAAACAGAGAGAGTCATTGGGGTCAAACACTGAGTATGAATCTCTTTCTTTAAGTGGTGGTTTTTATTCATTGATGGGTTATAGGTGTCACCTAAAGGCATGCATTTATTGTCCATCTTCCATAGTCCTTGAACTGAATGGCTTGTTGGGACCATTCAGAGGGCAGTTAAGAGCCAACTGTGGGTCTGGAGTCACATGTAGTCCAGATCAGGCAAGGAAGGCAGTTTTCCTTCCATGAAGGGCATTAGTGAAGCGGGGGCAGGCCATATAGGCAGGCCCGCAGCTGGGTCCATCCACTCAGTAGTTCTGGATGAAGGTGATGGGTCACAATTAGCAGAAGGTTTCCTTGCCCATGTTTGATCTGGTGCTATGTGACTTCATGGTATTCAGAATCACCATTGAGTTCTCCTAGAACCACTCCATCCTGACTGCTGCTAAAATAGGACATGCCCAGGGGATGGTGTTAGAGGAGTCTCGAATGTTGACCAGAAGATATGATTGGTTGAGCAGTGTCATACTGTTAGATGATGGGTCTGTGGGATGGCTTTCAAACCTTTGGATAAGTCCAGACATGTTAAAAAGGAGCACTGTGGATAGCTGACTGGACTGGTTGGGCCCTTTTTTAGTGTTCAGTTTTATGGTAAGATTTTTCTGTCATGTTTTGCTACAACTGAATGGTTTACTGGACCATTTCAGAGGATGGTTCACAGTCAAGCTCATTGCTGTGGGACTGGAGTCACATGTAGACAAGACTGGGTAAGGACAGCAGATTTCCTTCTCGGAAAGACATTAGTGAACCAGGTGGCATTTAACATGACAATGCTGATGGCTTCAAGGTCACCCACATCACCATGCCTGGTGTCTGACCAGGTAATAATCACACTGTAGGTAGACAGTGTGGGATATGGTAAATTAATATTACTCCTGCAATTCTCAGTTATTAGCTAAAAGCGTATGCAAGAAAGAAATGGGACTGTAAGACAGACAGTTAAACTCAATATGACCGTATAAACAATAGGTCTAAACATCTGTTTCTCACTTTTACAGAAACACAGGAACAAACCCCAATAAAAAGGGCTTAGTGATAAGATGCTGTGAAAAGGCAAGGATGTGCCCACAGCAGGATGAGAACAGGAATGAGCATGTTTCACAGACAAGACTGGATAAGACACAAGATAAACAGGAGTAATGGGTACCGGTCTTAGGGAAGTGGAGGATGTAAATGGGGGGCCGGGGGGGGGAGAAACAATGAAATAAGGAAAAAATATCTGGGAACCAAATTATATAAATATCAAATATTTGTTGAATTCAGTGTGTGTTTGTCCCTGCCTTGTGGACATCACACCCACTTGGAAGTGTGAAATAAAGGGTGTTACTGATTCAGATTTTGTCTCGGACTGAAATTATTGCAGTGAGTGAGCTTTGTTTCTCACAACAGTGAGCAGTATCCTTTCCCCTGAGTGTATTTAACAGCAGCAACTGATTATGAAGAAAAATAGTTGAGGCAAGGACACTGAACTGAAAAAAAAAACACTGGATGCTCTAGTGGAAGAGCCAGTCAGATTAAGTTGTCTGACCCTGCAAGTAAGTTTGTCTTGTGAATCTGAACATGACTGGGCTGGGAGCCAGCTCTAATCTTTCCACAAACTCATTACTTCCTCATTCTGTTGTTCCGTTTTGACTGGCTTTTCTTAACTAGATTAAAAAGCACACAACACCAGATTATAGTCCAACAGGTATAATTGGAAGCATACTAGCTTTCAGAGCGACGCTCCTTCATCAGGTGATAGTGGAGGGCTCGATCGTAACACAGAATTTACAGCAAAAATTTGAAATTAGTTGAAATTATACATTGAAAAATTGATTGTCTGTTAAGCCTTTCATCTGTTAGAATACAGTGATAGTTTCACTTCTTTCATGTGTAAATCACAAAACCTTTTTTTAAAAAAGTTGTATTCTTGGGTTAACTGTTAACGATGGTGATAGCTAGACAATATGTTGAAGGTGTTAGCCCCCTGTCTTCTCTGTCTATGACCATGATGCTTAGATTGGTTCTAATCTAAAAAAGTGTGATAACAGAGTTTTACATAAATTCATGCAGTTTTTGAGCAAAGTACAATGTAACCTTGCAAATACAAATTCACCCCACAAAATATATGTGTGTGTGTCTGTCTGTCTGGGTTGGAGGTTGTGAGTGTGAGAAAGTGTATGTGTGTGTGTAGTGAGTGCAGAGTGTCTTAGGTCTGTGAGGGGGTGCATGTGTGAGTGTGGGAGTGTGTATGTCTATAAGGGTGTGTGTGGGTGTCTGTGTGCGCGTCTGTGTGTATGTGTGTCCTTGTGTATGTGTGTATAGGAGTGCTTGTATGTGTGTGAGAGTGTGTATGAGTAGGAGTATCTGTGTGTGTGTGTGTAGTGCAATGGTGGTCACCTGTGATGTGACATGAACCCAAGGTCCCACTTGAGGCCCTCCCTATGGGTACCGAACTTAGCTATCAGCCTCTGCTCGGCCACTTTTCTCTGCTGCCTGTCCCGAAGTCCACCTTGGAGGATGGTTACCCGAAGGTCCAAGGCTGAATGTCCTGGACCACTGAAGTGTTCCCCAACTGGGAGGGAACCCTCCTGTCTGTTGATTGTTGTGCGGTGCTCATTCATCCGTTGTCGTAGCCTTTGCTCAGTTTCCCCAATGTACCATGCCTCCGGGCATCCTTGCCTGCAACATATAAGATAGACAATGTTGGCTGAGTCACACGAGTGCCTGCCATGTACAAAGTGGGAGGTGTTCCCACACATAATGGTGATATCTATGTTCACACTCTGACACGTCTTGCAGCGCCTACCGTGACAGGGTTGTATGGAGTTGGCCTGACAGCCAGGCAGCTTGCTACTAACAATGACCTGTTTGAGGTTTGGCGGTTGTTTAAAGGCAAGTAGTGGAGGTGTGGGGAAGGTCTTGGTGAGGTGCTCATCCTCATTGATAATGCATTGCAGGTCACGAAGAACATGGTGTAATTTTTCAGCCCCTGGGGAGTACTGAAGAATGAAGGGCACCCTGTCAGTTGCAGCACGTGTCTGTCTCCTGAGGAGGTCATTACGGTTCCTTGCTGTGGCACGTCAGAACTGCCGGTCGATGAGTTGAGCATCGTACCCTGTTCTTATGAGGGCATGCCTGAGTACTTCCAGATATCTGTCACGTTCCTCCTCATCTGAGCAGATCCGGTGTACGCGTAGGGCTTGTCCATAGGTGATGGCTGTTTTAATATGTTTTGGGTGGAAGCTGGAGAAGTGTAGCATTGTGAGGTTGTCTGTGGGTTTGCGGTAGAGTATGGTGCTGAGGTGTCCATCCTTGATGGAGACGCATGTATCCAAGAATGAGACAGATAGTCGAGAGTAGTTCATGGTGAGTTTGATGGTGGGATGAAACTTGTTGATGTCACTGTATAGTTTTATCAGTTTTCTTAACCAGCGAGTCATTTTTATGTTTCCTCGTTGAGATTTTGCAAGATGTGGTTATGGAGGTAACATCTGGGCCAGAAAAAAAAGCTACACCGACAGCACAGCATATCACTAGGGAGACCTGGATTTGTAAGATTCTGAGGGGCATGGACAGGGTGGAATAGAAAACAGCTGTTCCCCTTACTCAAAGAATCAAGAATAAGGGGCCACATTTTTGAAATGAAAGGCAGGAGGTTTGGAGTGGATTTGAGGAAAGTCCTCTGTCATTGAGAGTGTGGTGGGGGTCTGGAATGCACTGCCTGTACTGGTAGTTGAATTGGGAAACCTCACAACCTTTAAAAAGCATTTGGATGAACACTGAGATGGAGGTGGTCAAAAGTTTCAAGTTCCTAGGAATAAGTATCACCAGTAATCTATGCTGGTCCATCCACATTGACACTACAGTCAAGAAAACATGCCTCTTACTTCCTCAAAAGGCTCCAGAAATTTAGTATGTTCACAATGACTCTTGCCAATTTTTATAGATACACCATAGAAAGCATCCCAACCTGATGTATTATAGTTTGATATGGCAACTGTTCGATCTAAAGCTGCAAGAAATTACAGCCAGTTGTGAACGCAGCCCAGTCCATCACTTCCTTCCATTGACTCCATTTTTACTTCCCACTGCAAGGAAAGGCATCCAACATAATCATAGATTCCTCCCACCCCAATTATACTCGCTTCCACCCTCTTCCATCGGGCAGAAGACACAAAAGTTTGAAAACATGTACCAACAGAATCAAGAACAGCTTCTTCCCCGCCTGTGGTCAGACTTAAGATCGGTGCTCTCCTTTACTGGAGCTGATTTTCTCCACACCTTCTCTGTAGCTGTAACCCTATACTTAGCATCCTGTTCTATTACCCTGAGGTAAGGTATGATTTGTCTGGTTAGCACACAAAACAATACTTCTCATTGTATGTCGGTACATGTGACAATAATAAATCAAATCAAATCAAATCAATAACATTCAAGGCTAGGGGCCTATTGCTGGAAATTATAGGTAGTAAGGTATCTTTGATGGTATAGACTCAATGGACCAAAGGTCCCTTTCTATTCTATATGATCCCATGAACTGGCCAAAAGAAACTCCTGCAATATATATTGGAAATTACAAGTTATTATTAACAAATCCACTCATACCTATTAACAACATAAAACATCAACCTCTGTCTCTCACTGACCCACTGGGTTTGCACAATCTTGGATAAAGCCCAAATATGTTCATGGACATAGATTTTCACCAGCCATTCACCCTGGTTTCAGTAGTTGTCTTAGTGCATGTCCTTATTGTTGCATTTACAAATCAAGGCATCTCAAAAAAGCTTTACAGCCTAACAAGTACTTATAATGTTGTAATATTTATAACTTATAGCTACTGTTGCAGGAGTCAAGTAATTTTCATTCTGTGTCCCATAATTTTATACTTATTTCAGGAAATAAAATAAATGGCTATTCTAGATTTCATCTTCGGAAACCCCAAAGGTGGATGAAAGATAGGTGGATGAAGTAGCAATAGGTGGCCATTTTGGAGATAGTGATCATAAAATAGTCAGATTCAGCATCGTTATTGAAAGGAACAATAAGCCAGCAGGAGTAAAAATTCTAAATCAAGGGTCTACCAGTCTTGCTGCTGGCCAGCTCAGACTGCCTGATCCTCTGTTTGCTGTCAGCTGTCTCAAAGTCACTGATCCTGCTCTTGACACCGGTCACACCGGGCTGCCTGATCCCACTCTTACCACCGGCTACCTGATCTTGCCGATGCTACCTTCCTTTCCCATCACCACCTACCCTGCCACCGCTGCCATCTGTTATTGTTAGCGTAGACAGAGATGGGCTGTTTCCTCTAGCAGGTAAGTTCCAAACAATTGATGATAGTTGCACAGTGGATGCTATCTATGTGAACTTCAGACAGGCATTTGACAAGGTCTAACATGTCTGACTGGTCAGAAAAATGAAAGACCCTGGAATATAGGAGTATATGGTGAGGTCGATCCAAAACTAGCTCTATACAGGATATAGAGATTGATGGATGTTTTTGTAACAGGAAGGCAGATTACAAGACTTGGTGTTGGCTCCCTTGCTGTTTGTTGTACATTTTAATGATTTAGACTTAAATATAAATGGGTGGCACGGTGGCACAGTGGTTAGCACTGCTGCCTCACAGCGCCTGTAGACCCGGGTTCAATTCCCGACTCAGGCGACTGACTGTGTGGAGTTTGCACGTTCTCCCCGTGTCTGCGTGGGTTTCCTCCGGGTGCTCCGGTTTCCTCCCACAGTCACAAAGATGTGCGGGTCAGGTGAATTGGCCATGCTAAATTGCCCGTAGTGTTAGGTAAGGGGTAAATGTAGGGGAAAGGGTGGGTTGCGCTTCGGCGGGTCGGTGTGGACTTGTTGGGCTGAAGGGCCTGTTTCCACACTGTAAGTCTAATCTAATCTAATAAGAGATATGGTTGGGAAATTTACAAATGAGACAAATATTGACCTGTGCAGTATATCATGAGGAAGATGGTTATCAATGGTTTAGTGCATGGAAAATGACAAATGGAATTCAGTCTGAAAATGTGAGATCATGCATTTGGGGAAAGACATTCAAATCAAGGGAGTACATTAAGAGGTCTAGAGGAAGTAAGAGACCTTGGAGTGCATGTCCTTAGATTGTTGACAGTGGTGGCATGGTGGCTCAGTGATTAGCACTGCTGCCTCACAGTGCCAGGGACCCGGGTTTGATTCCAGCCTCGGGCGACTGTCTGTGTGGAGTTTGCACATTCTCTCTCTGTATGTGTGGGTTTCCTCCCACAGTCTGAAGATGTGCAGGTCAGGTGAATTAGCTGTGTTAAATTACCCATAGTGTTCAAGGGATGTGTAGGTTAGGGGTAAAACGTATAGTGGTAGGGGGTGGGTTACTCTTCGGACGGTTGGTGTGGACTTGTTGGGCCTAATGGCCTGTTTCCACACTGTAAGGATTCCAAGTTTTATAAATTGTAAGTAGATCCCACTGTTCTATCAATGCAGAGGGTTGTAAAGAAGACATAGAGCTGCTTTACTTCAGTGGATGAACTATTCAATACAACAACAGGCACGCAATACTGGAACTGTGTAAGACATGATTAGGTCGCACTGTAGTTTTGTGTACAATTTTGGGCACCACTTTTCAGGAAGAACTCAATTACTCCAGAGAGAGAGCCAAGGAATAATTTACAAGATTGTTGGCAGGACTTAAAAATTGCAGCAATGGGGAGAGATTGGTCAGGCAAGGATTGTTTTCCTTAGAACAGAGGAGGCTAAGGGGAGACTTTATGGATGTGTACAAAACAATGAGGTGCTTGGATACCATAGACAAGGAAGATCTGCTCCCCCCCGTGACCAAGTCAGTAACTGGGGAACCCAGATTTAAGGTGACTGGGAGAAGAATGAGAGGCATCATGAGAAAATCCTTTTCCACCCAGCAGGTGTTGGGTGGCTATAGAACATAGAACAGAGAACAATACAGCACAGAACAGGCCCTTCGGCCCACGATGTTGTGCCGAACATTTGTCCTAGCTTAAGCACCTATCCATGTACCTATTCAATTGCCGCTTAAAGGTCACCAATGATTCTGACTCTGCCACTCCCACAGGCAGCGCATTCCATGCCCCCACCACTCTCTGGGTAAATATTTCACTGCCTAGTGCAAGCCCTCAACTCATTGAGAAGGAACCTGTAGTTCTGTTGGTGCTGGTAAGTAGGCCAGAATGCTCAGCTAGTACATTCAACTGGCACAATAGGCTGAATAACTTCCTGTGTTATAACTGTTTTTTGGTTCTATCTGATAGCATATAGAAAACGATAACTTTACGTACATCTTTGATATGTTTGATGTTGTGTCAGAATCAGAATGTCCACAAATGAAGCAATTGACAAAGTCAACTCCCCTCTGACCACAATGTTGACAGCTAAAATACTAATCACCTCTTGGGCAGACTAAATTATTGATGATGGGTCTCCCAGCTCTTTTCACCCACAATTCCTAGCCCTGAAATGACAAATGGTGAACCAGGAATGAGCGGGTAGTTCAACTTTTCACCCACAGCGATTTCTTCCCTTTGAACCTTGAGGTCAGCATGTGTAATAGTGAAACCTCCAGCACGACAGAGAAAGGGCCACCACAACTTTCACATCTGTAGGCCACAGTGGGCCAAGCCAGAGTTCCTGGCCTTTCTGCTAATGAAGGTACGGGGAAAACTGACTGTTCCATCTTCATAAACAAAACTGAGTCCTGGCCAATATAACTTGGCTGAGGCATAGGCTCTAAAAATGAAGACCTTCATCCACACACTGTTAAATACAACGGCCTCTTATACTTTCTTTCAGCTAAATCAAAATTGCATTGAGACGTTTGGAGCAATTTCTGTCCCTAGGCTTACTGAGATTTCTTATTGTATCTGACCAAATCCGCCACATGAATTACCCACCCACCCCATAGCGTCTCTCACATCTGGTTCCAGCTCCATCTTGCCAGCTGCCATCCCCAGGACAACTCCACAGATATCTGCCAAAAGACCAGCATGCCTTGTGTCTGCACCATCTTTAAAAAGCTGCCGTGTACTGGATGAGCACGGGCAGTCTGAAACCACTCTTCACCCTCGAGGACAGAGTGTGAACATGTCAGAGAAAAGGAAGATGGCTCTGGGATTCTCTGACAGGGACCTGGAGATCATGATTGAGGGGATAGTGTAGAGAAGAGGTCTCCTCTTCCCAGAGGACCAGCAGAGGAGGTCATGCCACCAGAGCCTGGCCACTTGGTCCAAGGTGGCCGTCAGGGTCAGAGCAATCTCCAGGGTGGGGAGGAATGCCCCGTGGTGATGTAAGAATGATCTTCTTCTCACTTCCAGGGTAAGGACCACCTTCTTCGCACTGCCACCTCATACTCACTCTATCTCTGCTCCAGCACCCTCCTCCTACCGCAGCTCAGGCTCTGTCACCCTCAGTGTTACCTTCAGCATCCTCCCTCCCTCACTCTGTACCCCTCCCACCTCCCACTAATCTGGTATTGCCTCTGTGCTCCCCTCCTCACTCCCTCAGGGCCTCCTTCTATCCGTCTGCATCAGTGTCTTACTCAATCCCTCCCTTTCTCTTACTCCAGGAGAAGATAGTCCATGGCAGGGCAGAGGGAGCTTGTACAGTCCCCGTCAGGACAGTCCAGAGGTTCCCAGGCCCTCCAAACTGCTTATCTTCCACCAATCCTCAGGAGCTCACTCTGAGGCGGGTTCACTTGCTTTTGGTATTGTCTGGGCCGTTCAGGCACAAACCCCCACAGGGTCTCCCAGCCAAACCGCCAGGGCCAACAGGCTCCACTGGTGAGCAGGCTTCCTCCACTGCAGCTGTGGAACCAGAGAGTCCACTGAGACAGAGTGGGAGGGAGAGCCAGAGGGAGAGCACTGAGGGAAATACATGTAGGTGGTCAGGGTCACGTGAGGGATCCTTTGGGTCTGTGTTCTGACCAGTACATGGTTCTGTGTATGATGTTGAAGACCCTCATATTGAATGGTGCTACAGTCCCCTCCCTCACAGCTTGAGATCCTCACCCCACCCACTGTGGCTGTGTTTACGGCCATTTCCTGTCCCATTGTGTACTCTCCATTCCCAGCCTGATGGAAGGTGACAGTGAATGCACATCAGCAACAGGCTTCTGAATGTGTGGGTAAGGCCCGAGAACATCTCGATCCCCTTCCTGATATCCCTTCAACTTCATCCCATCAGTTTGTTATATCCCTAGGATCCCGGTCTACCTGCCCCTGCCCCAGCCGTCACCCCCATCCTGCACCCCAGACCTGGGCATATCAGATGATCATGGTAGCTCCAGTCAAACACTGATCCCCCAAGGTTAGGGTGCCCTGCCTGCATTAGTTTTACTCCCTGAACTTGCCTCTGTGGAGCCACAGCTCCGACCGTGAGCCACTCCCCGAACTGTAGAACCACAGGACTGACCGTGAGCCACTCCCGGACTGTGGGGCCACAGGACTGACCATGAGCCACTCCCCGGACTGTGGAGCCACAGGACTGACCGTGAGCTATTCCTGGACTGTGGGGCCAGGGGACTGACCGTGAGCCTCTCCCCGGATTGTGGAGTCACAGGACTGACCGTGAGCCATTCCCTGGACTGGGGGGCCACAGGACTGACCGTGAGCCACTCTCTGTCTGTGAAACCACAGGACTGACCGTGAGTCACTCCGCGGACTGTGGAACCACAGGACTGACCATGAGCCACTCCCCAGATTGTGGAGCCACAGGACCGACCGTGAGCCACTCCCCGGTCTGTGGAATCACAGGACTGACCGTGAGCCACTCCCCGGACTGTGGAGCCACAGGACTAACCGTGAGTCACTTCCCGGTCTGTGGAATCACAGGACTGACCGTGAGCCACTCCACGGACTGTGGAACCACAGGACTGACCGTGAGTCACTCCCCGGTCTGTGGAACCACAGGACTGACCGTGAGCCACTCCCCGAACTGTAGAGCCACAGGACTGACCATGAGGGACTCCCCGGACTGTGGGGCCAAGGGACTGACCATGAGCCACTCCCCGGATTGTGGGGCCAAAGGACTGACTGTGAGTCAGTCCCCGGACTGTGGCGCCACAGGTCTGACCGTTAGCCACTCTCTGTCTGTGGGGCCACAGGACTGACCGTGAGCCACTCCCCGGACTGTGGGGGCACAGGACTGACCGAGAATCACTCCCCGGACTGTGGGGCCACAGGACTGATCGTGAGCCACTCTCTGTCTGTGGGGCCACAGGACTGACCGTGAGCCACTCCCCGGACTGTGGGGGCACAGGACTGACCGAGAATCACTCCCCGGACTGTGGGGCCACAGGACTGATCGTGAGCCACTCTCTGTCTGTGGGGCCACAGGACTGACCGTGAGCCACTCCCCGGACTGTAGAACCACAGGACTGACCGTGAGCCACTCCCCTGATTGTGGAACCACAGGACTGACCGTGAGTCACTCTCCGGACTGTGGTACCACAGGACTGACCGTGAGTCACTCCCCGGACTGTGGGGGCACAGGACTGACCGTGAGCCACTCCCCGGACTGTGGGGCCACAGGACTGACCGTGAGTCACTCTCCGGACTGTGGTAACACAGGACTGACCATGAGCCACTCCTCAGACTGTGGAACCACAGGACTGACCGTGATCCACTCCCCGGACTGTGGGGCCACAGGACTGACCATGAGCTACTCTCTGTCTGTGGGGCCACAGGACTGACCGTGAGTCACTCCCCAGACTGTGGGGCCACAGGACTGACTGTGAGCCACTCCCCTGATTGTGGGGCCACAGGACTGACTGTGAGCCACTCCTCAGACTGTGGAACCACAGGACTGACCGTGAGCCACTCCCCGGACTGTGGGGCCACAGGACTGACCGTGAGCCACTCTCCGGACTGTGGAGCCACAGGACTGATCATGAGCCACTCCCCAGACTGTGGAACCACAGGACTGGCCATGAGCCACTCCTCAGATTGCTAAGGTACAGAGCCACCTGACCAAGATCGCCCAAGGCAGTTGTCTGACTGTGGCCATCCCCTGGACTGCGAGTGGAGGTTGCCCTTGACTTCCTGTGTCGTGAGTCCCTGATTGACTGGTACCTCCATGGACCTCAGTGTGGACCTCCCCCCAAAGACTTTGTGACATGGCTGCCTCCTCTATACACGTGCCGTGGAAGCTGCTGGCACATGGTGCAGGTGTGAGATTGAAACAGCATACTGCCCTATAGCAAGATGGTCACCCCATTAACCAAGGATTGGTGATCAGCAAGGCAAGCGGCAAGGTGTGTGACAGTGTTAAGAGGCACAGCAAGGTCAGGCATGCTAAGGAAAGGATGCAGTGAGTGCACAGGCAGGCACTGAGTGAGGACTCGCTGAGGGAGCAAGCAAGCAGCTCTGAGATGCAGCCTGCTCCAATCTGTGAGCTGGCTGCTTGGGTCCATGCTGATGTCCCTTGCAGTGTAAACCTGTGCTTCCACAGTATCCCATGTGACAATGCTGCTGCTTTTACAAGGTTATCATATCCTTGGTTCTTTTCTGAGAAGCTATAAATGAGACAGACTGTGAAAAGTCTGGGGTTGAAGGGTTTCAGGGCCAATTTGATTATAGCTAATGGATACTGCCACAGTTAAAAGGCTTTCAAGTTTAAGAAAAACAGGAGATTTATTTTACAACTAAAGGGAAGTGGCCAGTTCTCCCAGCTCAGGTCTTCTCTGGTTTGGTTTGTTTTTTTTTAACCGTCGTGTGTTGAAGTTGCCAGACCCAAGAAGGAGATCCAGGCTGGTCCTTCTCTCCCTCTCTCTCTCTGACCTGTCTCCTGTAAGACCCTGTGTTTGATTTTATCTTTTGTGCCAAGGGGTGTTTATGGGGATTGTTTCAAGTTTTTGGAACAGCATCATTAAGTTGGGATGATCTGTTGGGTTTTCGGAGAGGTTAAGTTATTCAGTATCCTGTTCTCTTTTGTTTGTGTTTCATTCAGTGATCTTGTAAATAAATTCTGTTTGTTTAAAACTATGTGGTTTGACCAGCTACATCTCTCCTGGAATATATGCGATACACCTGCTTAAAACAACAAGCAAGATAGGGTCTGGGCTACCTTCTTGAAATGTTTTGAGGGGTCTGGCCTGGTCCATAACACCTGCCAGTGTATCACAGCGGTGCCAAAATGGTCCTGAGGGGTTGGCAAATGCTGGATGGCAATGGCGTGTGGATGAGGATACCATCATAGAATCCCTATAGTGTGGAAACAGGCCATTTGGCCCAACAGGTCCATACTGACCCTCTGAAGAGTATCCCACCCAGACCCATTCCCTTGCCTATTGCACCTCAGCTATACATCACTGAGCACTATGGGCAATTTAGCATGGCCAATTCACCTGACCTGCACATCTTTGGATTGTGGGAGGAAACTGGAGCACCCGGAGGAAACTCACGCAGACATGGGGAGAATGTGCAAACTCCATACAGAACGTAGCCCAAGGGTGGAATTGAACCCAGGTCCCTGGTGCTGTGAGGCAGCAGTGCTAACCATTGAGCCACTATGCTGCCCCTGTGGCTGCTGCCTGTGGATTATGCCCTGAGGTACATTTTGGTACTGACCAAGCAGTGGAGCAAGCAGTGAATTAAATCAACCAAGTACCCGCTCTGATTTCCATGTTATATTTTCACAATGTCCAGCTCATTTGGTAAATTTGATAGGATAGAGAGCTGAATATTAAGGAGGAGAGTTCGGCCCATTAACAAAGTGTTTAACCAGCAGTAATCTCCCTTAACTAGCACCTCTCCACTGTCCAGTGAGAATCTCACACCACTGCTTGTGAAGTTCATAAAAAGGTGGTGCAAGCAGCTCCTGACATTGAAATGGGGGTCTCATCTGCTTCTGTCCCACATCTCACTTTCGCTCACATCATCACATCCACCCGATGGCCCAGGGCCGTGAGGCAGAACCTCCTGATGACTGCAGCTCAACCTTTTCATGGGAAAAAAACATTCGATTTGCCTTTTTGATCAGTTCTTGTGCCATGCCCACTGTAAAATATTTAAACAAAGAGACAAAAATACATTCACTGTTACCGAGATGAAACATTAACTCTCCACCACAGTGGTGTCATCAGCAAACCTGCAGATGGTGTTCATTCAGAATTTGGCAACATAGTGGTGGGAGTCTAGGGAGTACAGTAGGGGCTGATAACACCATCCTTCAGGGGCACCAGTGCTGACCGTTACCTTGGAGACAGTGCAGTTACCTATCTTCACTTCTTGCAGTCTGTGGGTCAGAAAGCTGAGGAACCAGTTGCAGAGAGCGGAGCCAAGATCTAAGTCTTAGTGTTTTGAGATCAGTCTGGAGGGTGTAATGGTGTTGAATGGTGTGGAGCTATATCCTGTGGTGTGGACCTATATCGAGTCAAGTGAAACTGCCTCCCCGACACTCTCAGACGGTACATCCCAGACCCCAACCATTCGAGTGAACTTGCCTCCCCCACGCTCTCAGATGGTACATCCCAGACCTAAATACTCGAGTGAAACCCGCTCCCCCACGCTCACAGGTGGTACATCCCAGACCCTAACTACTCGAGTGAACCCGCTCCCCCACACTCTCAGACAGTACATCCCAGTCCCTAACCACTGGAGTGAACCTGCTTCTCCTCCACACTCTCAGACAATACATCCTAGACCCTAACCACTGGAATGAACCTGCCTGTCCCCTACACTCTCAGACAGTACATCCCTGACCCTAACCACTGGAGTGAACCTGCCTCTCCTCCACACTCTCAGACAGTACATCCTAGACACTAACCATTGGAGTGAACCTGCCTCCCCGACACTCTCAGACAGTACATGCCAGACTCTAACCACTGCAGTGAACCTGCCTCCCCGACACTGTCAGACAGTACATCCCAGACCCTAACCACTGGAGTGAACCTGCCTCCCCTACACTCTCAGACAGTACATCCCAGACGCTAACCACTGGGTGAACCTGCCCTTCCCACACTCTCAGACAGTATATCCCAGATCCTAACCACTGGAGTGAACCTGCCCTTCCCACACTCTCAGACAGTACATCCCAGACCCTAACCACTGGAGTGAACCTGCCTCCCCTACACTCTCAGACAGTACATCCCAGATCCTAACCACTGGGTGAACCTGCCCTTCCCACACTCTCAGACAGTATATCCCAGATCCTAACCACTGGAGTGAACCTGCCCTTCCCACACTTTCAGACAGTACATCCCAGACCCTAACCACTGGAGTGAACCTGCCTCCCCTACACTCTCAGACAGTACATCCCAGACCCTAACCACTGGGTGAACCTGCCCTTCCCACACTCTCAGACAGTACATCCCAGACCCAAACCACTGGAGTGAACCTGCATCTCCCACACTCTGAGACAGTACATCCCAGACGCTAACCACTGGAGTGAACCTGCCTCTCCCCTATACTCTCAGACAGTACATCCCAGACCCTAACCACTGGAGTGAACCTGCCCTTCCACACTCTGAGACAGTACATCCCAGACCCTAACCACTGGAGTGAACCTGCCCTTCCCACACTCTGAGACAGTACATCCCAGACCCTAACCACTGGAGTGAATCTGCCTCTCCCCTACACTTTCAGACAGAACATCCCAGACCCTAACCACTGGAGTGAACCTGCCTCCCCCACACTCTCAGACAGTACATCCCAGACCCTAACCACTGGAGTGAACCTGCCTCTCCACCGCACTCTCAGACAGTACATCCCAGATCCGAACCACTGGAGTGAACCTGCCCTTCCCACACTCTCAGAAAGTATATCCCAGACCCTAACCACTGGGGTGAACCTGCCTCCTCCACACTCTCAGACAGTACATCCCAGATCCGAACCACTGGAGTGAACCTACCCTTCCCACAGTCTCCGACAGTACATCCCAGATCCTAACCACTGGAGTGAACCTGCCTCTCCCCGACACTCTCAGACAGTACATCCCCGATCCTAACCACTGGAGTGAACCTGCCTCCCACACACTTTCAGACAGTACATGCCAGACCCTAACCACTGGAGTGAACCTGCCTCTCCCACACTCTCAGACAGTACATCCCAGATCCTAACCACTGGAGTGAATCTGCCTCCCCCACACTCTCAGACAGTACATCCCAGACCCTAACCACTGGAGTGAACCTGCCTCTCCCCTACACTCTCAGACAGTACATCCCAGACCCTAACCACTGGAGTGAACCTGCCTCCTCCACACTCTCAGACAGTACATCCCAGACCCTAACCACTGGAGTGAACCTGCCTCCTCCACACTCTCAGACAGTACATCCCAGACCCTAACCACTGGAGTGAACCTGCCTCCCCCACACGCTCAGACAGTACATCCCAGACCCTAACCACTGGAGTGAATCTGCCTCCCCCACACTCACAGACAGTACATCCCAGAACCTAACCACTGGAGTGAACCTGCCTCTCCCACACTCTCAGACAGTACATACCAGACCCTAACCACTGGAATGAACCTGCCTCTCCCCTACACTCTCAGACAGTACATCCCAGAACCTAACCACTGCAGTGAACCTGCCTCTCCCCCGCACTCTCGGACAGTACATCCCAGACTCTAACCACTGGAGTGAACCTGCCGCCCCCATACTTTCAGACAGTACATCCCAGACCCTACCCACTGGAGTGAACTTGCTTCTCCTCCACACTCACAGACAGTACATCCCAGACCCTAACCACTGGAGTGAACCTGCCCTTCCCACACTCTCAGACAGTACATCCAGACCCTAACCACTGCAGTGAACCTGCTTCTCCTCCACACTCTCAGACAGTACATCCCAGACCCTAACCACTGGAGTGAACCTGCCTCTCCCCTACACTCTCAGACAGTACATCCCAGACCCTAACCACTAGAGTGAACCTGCCTCCCCCACACTCTCAGACAGTACATCCCAGATCATAAACACTGGAGTGAACCTGCCCTTCGCACACTCTCAGACAGTACATCCCAGACCCTAACCACTGGAGTGAACCTGCCTCCCCCATACTCTCAGACAGTACATCCCAGACACTAAACACTGGAGTGAACCTGCCTCTCCCCTACACTCTCAGACAGTACATCCCAGACCCTAACCACTAGAGTGAACCTGCCTCCCCCACACTCTCAGACAGTACATCCCAGATCCTAAACACTGGAGTGAACCTGCCCTTCGCACACTCTCAGACAGTACATCCCAGACCCTAACCACTGGAGTGAACCTGCCTCCCCCATACTCTCAGACAGTACATCCCAGACACTAAACACTGGAGGGTACCTGCCTCCCCCACTCTCAGACAGTACATCCCAGACCCTAACCACTGGAGTGAACCTGCCTCCCCCACACTCTCAGACAGTACATCCCAGACACTAACCACTGGAGTGTACCTGCCTCCCCCACACTCTCAGACAGTACATCCCAGACGCTAACCACTGGAGTGAACCTGCTTCTCCTCCACACTCTCAGACAGTACATCCCAGACCCTAACCACTGGAGTGAATCTGCCTCCCCCACACTCTCCGACAGTACATCCCAGACCCTAACCACTGGAGTGAACCTGCCTCCCCCACACTCTCAAACAGTACATCCCAGACACTAACCACTGGAGTGAACCTGCTTCTCCTCCACACTCTCCGACAGTACATCCCAGACCCTAACCACTGGAGTGAACCTGCCCTTCCCACACTCTCAGACAGTACATCCTAGACACTAACCACTGGAGTGAACCTGACTCCCCCATACTTTCAGACAGTACATCCCAGACCCTAACCACTGGAGTGAACCTGCCCTTCCCACACTCTCAGACAGTACATCCCAGACCCTAACCACTGGAGTGTACCTGCCTCCCCCACTCTCAGACAGGACATCCCAAACCCTAACCACAGGAGTGAACCAGCCCTTCGCACACTCTCAGACAGTACATCCCAGACCCTAACCACTGGAGTGAACCTGCCTCCCCTAACCTCTCGGACAGTACATCCCAGATCCTAACCTCTGGAGTGAACCTGCCTCCCCGACACTCTCACACAGTACATCCCAGACCCTAACCACTGGAGTGAACCTGCCACACTCACACTCTCAGACAGTACATCCCAGACCCTAACCACTGCAGTGAACCTGCCTCCCCCACACTCTCAGACAATAGATCCCAGACCCTAAACACTGGAGTGTACCTGCCTCCCCCACTCTCAGACAGTACATCCCAGACCCTAACCACTGGCGTGAACCTGCGTCTTCCACACTCTCAGACAGTACATCCCAGATCCTAACAACTGGGGAGGACCTGCCTCCCCCACACTCTCAGACAGTACATCCCAGACACTAACCACTGGAGTGAACCTGCCTCCCCCACACTCTCAGACAGTACATCCCAGATTCTATCCACTGGAGTGAACCTGCCTCTCCCCTACACTCTCAGACAGTAAATCCCAGACCCTAACCACTGGAGTGAACCTGCCTCCCCCACTCTCAGACAGTACATCCCACACCCTAACCACTGGAGTGAACCTGCGTCTCCCACACTCTCAGACAGTACATCCCAGACCCTAACCACTGGAGTGAACCTGCCTCCCCTAACCTCTCGGACAGTACATCCCAGATCCTAACCTCTGGAGTGAACCTGCCTCCCCTACACTCTCACACAGTACATCCCAGACCCTAACCACTGGAGTGAACCTGCCTCACTCACACTCTCAGACAGTACATACCAGACCCTAACCACTGGAGTGAACCTGACTCCTCCACACTCTCAGACAGTACATCCCAGACCCTAACCACTGGAGTGAACCTGCCTCCCCACACTCTCAGACAGTAAATCCCAGACCCTAACCACTGAAGTGAACCTGCTTCTCCCACACTCTCCGACAGTACATCCCAGACCCTAACCACTGGAGTGAACCTGCCCTTCCCACACTCTCAGACAGTACATCCTAGACACTAACCACTGGAGTGAACCTGACTCCCCCATACTTTCAGACAGTACATCCCAGACCCTAACCACTGGAGTGAACCTGCCCTTCCCACACTCTCAGACAGTACATCCCAGACCCTAACCACTGGAGTGTACCTGCCTCCCCCACTCTCAGACAGGACATCCCAAACCCGAACCACAGGAGTGAACCAGCCCTTCGCACACTCTCAGACAGTACATCCCAGACCCTAACCACTGGAGTGAACCTGCCTCCCCCACACTCTCAGACAGTACATCCCAGACCCTAACCACTGGAGTGAACCTGCCTCACTCACACTCTCAGACAGTACATCCCAGACCCTAACCACTGCAGTGAACCTGCCTCCCCCACACTCTCAGACAGTAGATCCCAGACCCTAAACACTGGAGTGTACCTGCCTCCCCCACTCTCAGACAGTACATCCCAGACCCTAACCACTGGCGTGAACCTGCGTCTTCCACACTCTCAGACAGTACATCCCAGATCCTAACAACTGGGGAGGACCTGCCTCCCCCACACTCTCAGACAGTACATCCCAGACACTAACCACTGGAGTGAACCTGCCTCCCCCACACTCTCAGACAGTACATCCCAGATTCTATCCACTGGAGTGAACCTGCCTCTCCCCTACACTCTCAGACAGTACATCCCAGACCCTAACCACTGGAGTGAACCTGCCTCCCCCACTCTCAGACAGTACATCCCACACCCTAACCACTGGAGTGAAGCTGCGTCTCCCACATTCTCAGACAGTACATCCCAGACCCTAACCTCTGGAGTGAACCTGCCTCCCCTACACTCTCAGACAGTACATCCCAGACCCTAACCTCTGCAGTGAACCTGCCTCCCCTACACTCTCACACAGTACATCCCAGACCCTAACCACTGGAGTGAACCTGCCTCACTCACACTCTCAGACAGTACATACCAGACCCTAACCACTGGAGTGAACCTGACTCCTCCACACTCTCAGACAGTACATCCCAGACCCTAACCACTGGAGTGAACCTGCCTCCCCCACACTCTCAGACAGTAAATCCCAGACCCTAACCACTGAAGTGAACCTGCTTCTCCCACACTCTCAGACAGTACATCCCAGACCCTAACCATTGCAGTGAACCTGCCTCCCCCACACTCTCAGACAGTACATCCCAGACCCTTACCACTGGAGTGTACCTGCCTCCCCCACTCTCAGACAGTACATCCCAGACCCTAACCACTGGAGTGAACCTCCGTCTCCCACACTCTGAGACAGTAAATCCCAGACCCTAACCACTGGAGTGAACCTGCCCTTCTCACACTCTCAGACAGTACATCCCAGATCGTAACCACTGGAGTGAACCTGCCCTTCCCACACTCTCAGACAGTACATCCCAGACCCTAACCACTGGAGTGAACCTGCGTCTCCCACACTCTCCGACAGTACATCCCAGACCCTAACCACTGGAGTGAACCTGCCTCTCCCCCACACTCTCAGACAGTACATCCCAGACCCGAACCACTGGAGTGAACCTGCCTCCTCCACACTCTCAGACAGTACATCCCAGACCCTAACCACTGGAGTGAACCTGCCTCCTCCACACTCACAGACAGTACATCCCAGACCCTAACCAATGGAATGTACCTGCCCTTCCCACACTCTCAGACAGTACATCCCAGACCCTAACCACTGGAGTGAATCTGCCTCTCCCCTACACTCTCAGACAGTACATCCCAGACCCTAACCACTGGAGTGAACCTGCCCTTCCCACACTCTCAGACAGTACATCCTAGACCCTAACCACTGGAGTGAACCTGCCTCTCCCACACTTTCAGACAGTACATCCCAGACCCTAACCACTGGAGTGAACCTGCCCTTCCCACACTCTCAGACAGTATATCCCAGACCCTAACCACTGGGGTGAAACTGCCTCACCCACACTCTCAGACTGTACATCCCAGACCCTAACCACTGGAGTGACCCTGCGTCTCCCACATTCTCAGACAGTACATCCCAGATCCTAACCACTGGAGTGAACCTGCCCATCCCACACTCTCAGACAGTACATCCCAGATTCTAACCACTGGAGTGTACCTGCCTCCTCCACAATCACAGACAGTACATCCCAGGCTCTAACCACTCAAGTGAAACTGCCTCTCCCCCACACTCTCAGACAGTACATCCCAGACCCTAACCACTGGAGTGACACTGCCTCTCCCCCACACTCACAGACAGTACATCCCAGACCCTAACCACTGCACTGAACCTGCCTCCTCCACACTCTCAGACAGTACATCCCAGACCCTAACCACTGGAGTGAACCTGCCGCCTCCACACTCACCGACAGTACATCCCAGACCCGAACCACTGGAGTGAACCTGCCCTTCCCACACTCTCAGACAGTGCATCCCAGATCTTAACCACTAGAGTGAACCTGCCCTTCCCACACTCTCAGACAGTACATCCCAGACCCTAACCACTGGCGTGAACCTGCGTCTCCCACACTCTCAGACACTACATCCCAGATCCTAACCACTGGGGAGGACCTGCCTCCCCCACACTCTCAGACAGTACATCCCACACCCTAACCACTGGAGTGAACCTGCCTCCCCCACTCTCAGACTGTACATCCCAGACCCTAACCACTGGAGTGAACCTGCGTCTCCCACATTCTCAGACAGTACATCCCAGATCCTAACCACTGCAGTGAACCTGCCCATCCCACACTCTCAGACAGTACATCCCAGACCCAAACCACTGGAGTGTACCTGCCTCCCCCACTCTCAGACAGTACATCCCAGACCCTAACCACTGGAGTGAACCTGCGTCTCCCACATTCTCAGACAGTACATCCCAGATCCTAACCACTGGGGTGAACCTGCCTCCCCAACACTCTCAGACAGTACATCCCAGATCCTAACCACTGGAGTGAACCTGCCCATCCCACACTTTCAGACAGTACATCCCAGACCCTAACCACTGGAGTGTATCTGCCACCCCCACTCTTAGACAGTACATCCCAGACTCTAACCAGTGGAGTGAACCTGCCTCCCCCACACTATCAGACAGTACATCCCAGACACTAACCACTGCAGTGAACCTGCCTCCCCCACACTCTCAGACAGTACATCCCAGACCCTAACCACTGGAGTGAACCTGCGTCTCCCACACTCTCAGACAGTACATCCCAGACCCTAACCACTGGAGTGAACCTGCCGCCCCGACACTCTCAGACAGTACATCCCAGACCCTAACCACTGCACTGAACCTGCCTCCTCCACACTCTCCGACAGTACATCCCAGACCCTAACCACTGGAGTGAACCTGCCCTTCCCCCACTCTCAGACAGTGCATCCCAGACCCTAACCACTGGAGTGAACCTGCCCGTCCCACACTCTCAGACAGTACATCCCAGACCCTAACCACTGGAGTGAACCTGCCCTTCCCACACTCTCAGACAGTGCATCCCAGACCTTAACCACTGGAGTGAACCTGCCCTTCCCACACTCTCAAACAGTACATCCCAGATTCTAACCACTGGAGTGAACCCGCCCTTCGCACACTCTCAGACAGTACATCCTAGACCCTAACCACTGGAGTGTACCTGCCTCCCCCACTCTCAGACAGTACATCCCAGACCCTAACCAGTGTACTGAACCTGCGTCTCCCACACTCTCAGACAGTACATCCCAGTCTCTAACCACTGGAGTGAACCTGCCTCTTCCACACTCTCAGACAGTACATCCCAGACTCTAACCACTGGAGTGAACCTGCCTCTTCCACACTCTCAGACAGTACATCCCAGACCCTAACCACTGGAGTGTACCTGCCTCCCCCACTCTCAGACAGCACATGCCAGATTCTAACCACTGGAGTGAACCTGCCTCTCCCCTACACTCTCAGACAGTACATCCCAGACCCTAACCACTGGAGTGAACCTGCCTCCTCCACACTCTCAGACAGTACATCCCAGACGCTAACCACTGGAGTGAACCTGCCTCCTCCACACTCTCAGACAGTACATCCCAGACCCTAACCACTGCACTGAACCTGCCTCCTCCACACTCTCCGACAGTACATCCCAGACCCTAACCACTGGAGTGAACCTGCCCATCCCACACTCTCAGACAGTGCATCCCAGACCCTAACCACTGCACTGAACCTGCGTCTCCCACACTCTGAGACAGTACATCCCAGACCCTAACCACTGGAGTGAACCTGCCTCTCCCCCACACTCTCAGACAGTACATCCCAGACCCGAACCACTGGAGTGAACCTGCCTCCCCCACACTCTCAGACAGTACATCCCAGACCCTAACCACTGGAGTGAACCTGCCTCCTCCACACTCACAGACAGTACATCCCAGACCCTAACCAATGGAATGTACCTGCCCTTCCCACACTCTCAGACAGTACATCCCAGACCCTAACCACTGGAGTGAATCTGCCTCTCCCCTACACTCTCAGACAGTACATCCCAGACCCTAACCACTGGAGTGAACCTGCCCTTCCCACACTCTCAGACAGTACATCCCAGACCCTAACCACTGGAGTGAACCTGCCTCCTCCACACTCACAGACAGTACATCCCAGACCCTAACCACTGGAATGTACCTGCCCTTCCCACACTCTCAGACAGTACATCCCAGACCCTAACCACTGGAGTGAATCTGCCTCTCCCCTACACTCTCAGACAGTACATCCCAGACCCTAACCACTGGGGTGAAACTGCCTCACCCACACTCTCAGACTGTACATCCCAGACCCTAACCACTGGAGTGACCCTGCGTCTCCCACATTCTCAGACAGTACATCCCAGATCCTAACCACTGGAGTGAACCTGCCCATCCCACACTCTCAGACAGTACATCCCAGACCCAAACCACTGGAGTGTACCTGCCTCCCCCACTCTCAGACAGTACATCCCAGACCCAAACCACTGGAGTGTACCTGCCTCCCCCACTCTCAGACAGTACATCCCAGATCCTAACCACTGGGGTGAACCTGCCTCCCCGACACTCTCAGACAGTACATCCCAGACCCTAACCACTGCACTGAACCTGCCTCCTCCACACTCTCTGACAGTACATCCCAGACCCTAACCACTGCACTGAACCTGCCTCCTCCACACTCTCAGACAGTACATCCCAGACCCTAACCACTGGAGTGAACCTGCCTCTCCCCACACTCTCAGACAGTACATCCCAGACCCTAACCACTGGAGTGAACCTGCCCGTCCCACACTCTCAGACAGTACATCCCAGACCCTAACCACTGGAGTGAACCTGCCTCCCCCACACTCTCAGACAGTACATCCCAGACCCTAACCACTGGAGTGAAACTGCCTCTCCCCCACACTCTCAGACAGTACATCCCAGACCCTAACCATTGCACTGAACCTGCCTCCTCCACACTCTCCGACAGTACATCCCAGACCCTAACCACTGGAGTGAACCTGCCTTCCCACACTCTCAGACAGTTCATCCCAGACCCTAACCACTGGAGTGAACCTGCTTCTCCTCCACACTCTCAAACAGTACATCCCAGATTCTAACCACTGGAGTGAACCCGCCCTTCGCACACTCTCAGACAGTACATCCCAGACCCTAACCACTGGAGTGTACCTGCCTCCCCCACTCTCAGACAGTACATCCCAGACCCTAACCAGTGTACTGAACCTGCGTCTCCCACACTCTCAGACAGTACATCCCAGACTCTAACCACTGGAGTGAACCTGCCTCTTCCACACTCTCAGACAGTACATCCCAGACCCTAACCACTGGAGTGTACCTGCCTCCCCCACTCTCAGACAGCACATGCCAGATTCTAACCACTGGAGTGAACCTGCCTCTCCCCTACACTCTCAGACAGTGCATCCCAGACCCTAACCACTGGAGTGAACCTGCGTCTCCCACACTCTGAGACAGTACATCCCAGATCGTAACCACTGGAGTGAACCTGCCCTTCCCACACTCTCAGAGAGTACATCCCAGATCCTAACCACTGGAGTGAACCTGCGTCTCCCACACTCTCAGACAGTACATCCCAGATCCTAACCACTGGAGTGAACCTGCCTCCTCCACACTCTCAGACAGTACATCCCAGACCCTAACCACTGGAGTGAACCTGCGTCTCCCACACTCTCCGACAGTACATCCCAGACCCTAACCACTGGAGTGAACCTGCCCTTCCCACACTCTTAGACAGTACATCCCAGACCCTAACCACTGGAGTGAACCTGCCTCTCCCCTACACTCTCAGACAGTACATCCCAGACCCTAACCACTGGAGTGAACCTGCCCTTCCCACACTCTCAGACAGTACATCCCAGACCCTAACCACTGGAGTGAACCTGCCTCTCCCCTACACACTCAGACAGTACATCCCAGACCCTAACCACTGGAGTGAACCTGCCTCTCCCACACTCTCAGACAGTACATCCCAGGCCCTAACCACTGGAGTGAACCTGCCTCCCCCACACTCTCAGACAGTACATCCCAGACCCTAACCACTGGATGGAACATGCTTCTCCCCCACACTCTCAGACAGTACATCCCAGACCCTAACCAATGCAGTGAACCTGCCTCCTCCACACTCTCAGACAGTACATCCCAGACCCTAACCACTGGAGTGAAACTGCCTCTCCCCCACACTCTCAGACAGTACATCCCAGACCCTAACCACTGGAGTGAACCTGCCTCGACCCTATACTCTCAGACAGTACATCCCAGACCCTAACCACTGCAGTGAACCTGCCCTTCTCACACTCTCAGACAGTACATCCCAGACCATAACCACTGGAGTGAACCTGCTTCTCCTCCACACTCTCAGACAGTACATCCCAGAACCTAACCACTGGAGTGAACCTGCCTCTCCAACACTCTCAGACAGTACATCCCAGACCCTAACCACTGGAGTGTATCTGCCTCCCCCACAATCTCAGACAGTACATCCCAGACTCTAACCACTGGAGTGAACCTACCTCTCCCCCACACTCTCAGACAGTACATCCCAGACACTAACCACTGCAGTGAACCTGCCTCCCCCACACTCTCAGACAGTACATCCCAGACCCTAACCACTGGAGTGAACCTGCCTCCTCCACACTCTCAGACAGTACATCCCAGACCCTAACCACTGCAGTGAACCTGCGTCTCCCACACTCTCAGACAGTACATCCTAGACTCTAACCACTGGAGTGAACCTGCCCTTCCCACACTCTCAGACAGTACATCCCAGACCCTAACCACGAGAGTGAACCTGCCTCTCCCCTACACTCTCAGACAGTACATCCCAGACCCTCACCACTGGAGTGAACCTGCCTCTCCCCTACACTCTCAGACAGTACATCCCAGACCCTAACTACTGGAGTGAACCTGCCCTTCCCACACTCTCAGACAATACATCCTAGACCCTAACCACTGGAGTGAACCTGCCTCTCCCACACTTTCAGACAGTACATCCCAGACCCTAACCACTGGAGTGTATCTGCCTCCCCCACTCTCAGACAATACATCCCAGACCCGAACCACTGGAGTGAACCTGCGTCTCCCACACTCTCAGACAGTACATCCCAAATCCTAACCACTGGGTTGAACCTGCCTCCCCCACACTTTCAGACAGTACATCCCAGACCCTAACCACTGGAGTGTACCTGCCTCCCCCACTCTCAGAAAGTACATACCAGACCCAAACCACTGGAGTGAACCTGACTCTCCCCCACACTCTCAGACAGTACATCCCAGACCCTAACCACTGGAGTGAACCTGCCTCTCCCCGACACTCTCAGACAGTACATCCCAGACCCTAACCACAGGAGTGTACCTGCCTCCCCCACTCTCAGACAGTACATCCCACACCCTAACCACTGGAGTGAACCTGCGTCTCCCACACTCTCAGACAGTACATCCCAGATCCTAACCACTGGAGTGAACCTGCATCTCCCACACTATCACACAGTAGATCCCAGACCCTAACCACTGGAGTGAACCTGCCTCCCCCACACTCTCAGACAGTACATCCCAGACCCTAACCACAGGAGTGTACCTGCCTCCCCCACTCTCAGACAGTACATCCCACACCCTAACCACTGGAGTGAACCTGCGTCTCCCACACTCTCAGACAGTACATCCCAGATCCTAACCACTGGTGTGAACCTGCATCTCCCACACTATCACACAGTAGATCCCAGACCCTAACCAATGCAGTGAACCTGCCTCCTCCACACTCTCAGACAGTACATCCTAGACTCTAACCACTGGAGTGAACCTGCCTCCCCCACACTCTCAGACAGTACATCCCAGACCCTAAACACTGGAGTGTACCTGCCTCCCCCACTCTCAGACAGTACATCCCAGACCCTAACCACTGGGGTGAACCTGCCTCCCCTACACTCTCAGACAGTACGTCCCAGGCTCTAACCACTGGAGTGAACCTGCCTTCCCCACACTCTCAGACAGTACATCCCAGACTCTAACCACTGGCGTGAACCTGCCTCTCCCACACTCTCAGACAGTACATCCCAGATCCTAACCAATGCAGTGAATCTGCCTCACCCACACTCTCAGACAGTACATCCCAGACCCTAACCACTGGAGTGAACCTGCCTCCCCCACAATCTCAGACAGTACATCCCGGTCCCTAACCACTGAAGTGAACCTGCGTCTACCACACTCTCAGACAGTACATCCCAGGCCCTAACCACTGGAGTGAACCTACCTCTCCCCCACACTCTCAGACAGTACATCCCAGTCCCTAACCACTGCAGTGAACCTGCCTCCCCCACACTCTCAGACAGTACATCCCAGACCCTAACCACTGGAGTGTACCTTCCTCCCCCACTCTCAGAAAGGACATCCCAGACCCAAACCACTGCAGTGAATCTGCCTCCCCGACCCTCTCAGACAGTACATCCCAGACACTAACCACTGGAGTGTACCTTCCTCCCCCACTCTCAGACAGTACATCCCAGACCCTAAACACTGGAGTGTACCTGCCTCCCCAACTCTCAGACAGTACATCCCAGACCGTAACCAGTGTACTGAGCCTGCGTCTCCCACACTCTCAGACAGTGCATCCCAGATTCTAACCACTGCAGTGAACCTGCCTCCCCAACTCTCAGACAGTACATCCCAGACCCTAACCACTGGCGTGAACCTGCGTCTCCCACACTCTCAGACAGTACATCCCAGACCCTAACCACTGGAGTGAACCTGCCTCGTCCACACTCTCAGACAGTACATCCCAGAACCTAACCACAGGAGTGTACCTGCCTCCCCCACTCTCAGACAGTACATCCCACACCCTAACCACTGGAGTGAACCTGCGTCTCCCACACTCTCAGACAGTACATCCCAGATCCTAACCACTGGAGTGAACCTGCATCTCCCACACTATCACACAGTACATCCCAGACCCTAACCACTGGAGTGAACCTGCCTCCCCCACACTCTCAGACAGTACATCCCAGACCCTAAACACTGGAGTGTACCTGCCTCCCCCACTCTCAGACAGTACATCCCAGACCCTAACCACTGGAGTGAACCTGCGTCTCCCACACTCTCAGACAGTACATCCCAGATCCTAACCACTGGGGTGAACCTGCCCTTCGCACAGTCTCAGACATTACATCCCAGATCGTAACCACTGGAGTGAACCTGCCCTTCCCACTTTCTCAGAGAGTACATCCGAGATCCTAACCACTGCACTGAACCTGCGTCTCCCACACTCTCAGACAGTACATCCCAGACCCTAACCACTGGAGTGAACCTGCCTCCTCCACACTCTCAGACAGTACCTCCCAGACCCTAACCACTGGAGTGAACCTGCCTCCTACACACTCTCAGACAGTACATCCCAGACCCTAACCACTGGAGTGAACCTGCCTCCTCCACACTCTCAGACAGTACATCCCAGACCGTAACCACTGGAATGAACCTGCCCTTCCCACACTCTCAGACAGTACATCCCAGACCCTAACCACTGGAGTGAACCTGCCCTGCCCACACTCTCAGACAGTACATCCCAGACCCTAACCACTGGAGTAAACCTGCCTCTCCCCTACACTCTCAGACAGTACATCCCAGACCCTAACCACTGGAGTGAACCTGCGTCTCCCACACTCTGAGACAGTACATCCCAGATCCTAACCACTGGGGTGAACCTGCCCTTCGCACACTCTCAGACAGTACATCCCAGATCGTAACCACTGGAGTGAACCTGCCCTTCCCACACTCTCAGACAGTACATCCCAGATCCTAACCACTGGAGTGAACCTGCGTCTCCCACACTCTCAGACAGTACATCCCAGATCCTAACCACTGGAGTGAACCTGCCTCCTCCACACTCTCAGACAGTACATCCCAGACCCTAACCACTGGAGTGAACCTGCCCTTCCCACACTCTCAGACAGTACATCCCAGACCCTAACCACTGGAGTGAACCTGCCTCTCCCCTACACTCTCAGACAGTACATCCCAGACCCTAACCACTGGAGTGAACCTGCCTTCCCACACTCTCAGACAGTACATCCCAGACCCTAACCACTGGAGTGAACCTGCCTCTCCCCACACTCTCAGACAGTACATCCCAGACCCTAAACACTGGAGTGTACCTGCCTCCCCCACTCTCAGACAGTACATCCCAGATCCTAACCAATGCAGTGAACCTGCCTCCTCCACACTCTCAGACAGTACATCCCAGACCCTAACCACTGGAGTGAACCTGCCTCCCCCACACTCTCAGACAGTACATCCCAGACCCTAAACACTGGAGTGTACCTGCCTCCCCCACTCTCAGACAGTACATCCCAGACCCTAACCACTGGAGTGAACCTGCCTCCCCACACTCTCAGACAGTACATCCCAGACCCTAACCACTGGAGTGAACCTGCCTCTCCCCACACTCTCAGACAGTACATCCCAGACCCTAACCACTGCAGTGAACCTGACTCCCCCACACTCTCAGACAGTACACCCCAGACCCTAACCACTGGAGTGAACCTGCCTCCTCCACACTCTCAGACAGTACATCCCAGACCCTAACCACTGGAGTGAACCTGCCTCCTCCACACTCTCAGACAGTACATCCCAGACCCTAACCACTGGAGTGAACCTGCCTCTCCCCACACTCTCAGACAGTACATCCCAGACCCTAACCACTGGAGTGAACCTGCCTCCCCCACACTCTCAGACAGTACATCCCAGACCCTAACCACTGGAGTGAACCTGCCCTTCTCACACTCTCAGACAGTACATCACAGACCCTAACCACTGGAGTGAACCTGCCTCCTCCACACTCTCAGACAGTACATCCCAGACCTAACCACTGGAGTGAACCTGCCTCTCCAACACTCTCAGACAGTACATCCCAGACCTAACCACTGGAGTGAACCTGCGTCTCCCCTACACTCTCAGACAGTACATCCCAGACCCTAACCACTGGAGTGAACCTGACTCCCCCACACTCTCAGACAGTACATCCCAGACCCTAACCACTGGAGTGAACCTGCCTCTCCCACACTCTCAGACAGTACATCCCAGACCCTAACCACTGGAGTGAACCTACCTCTCCCCCACACTCTCAGACAGTACATCCCAGACCCTAACCACTGGAGTGAACCTGCCTCCCCCACACTCTCAGACAGTACATCCCAGACCCTAACCACTGGAGTGAACCTGCCTCCTCCACACTCTCAGACAGTACATCCCAGACCCTAACCACTGGAGTGAACCTGCCCTCCCACACTCTCAGACAGTACATCCCAGACCCTAACCACTGGAGTGAACCTGCCCTTCCCACACTCTCAGACAGTACATCCCAGACCCTAACCACTGGAGTGAACCTGCCTCTCCCCACACTCTCAGACAGTACATCCCAGACCCTAACCACTGGAGTGAACCTGCCTCTCCCCACACTCTCAGACAGTACATCCCAGACCCTAACCACTGGAGTGAACCTGCCTTCCCACACTCTCAGACAGTACATCCCAGACCCTAACCACTGGAGTGAACCTGCCTCTCCCACACTCTCAGACAGTACATCCCAGACCCTAACCACTGGAGTGAACCTGCCTCCCCCACTCTCAGACAGTACATCCCAGACCCTAACCACTGGAGTGAACCTGCCTCTCCCACACTCTCAGACAGTACATCCCAGATCCTAACCACTGGGTGAACCTGCCTCCCCCACACTTTCAGACAGTACATCCCAGACCCTAACCACTGGAGTGAACCTGCCTCCCCCACTCTCAGAAAGTACATCCCAGACCCAAACCACTGGAGTGAACCTGACTCTCCCCCACACTCTCAGACAGTACATCCCAGACCCTAACCACTGGAGTGAACCTGCCTCTCCCCACACTCTCAGACAGTACATCCCAGACCCTAACCACAGGAGTGTACCTGCCTCCCCCACTCTCAGACAGTACATCCCAGACCCTAACCACTGGAGTGAACCTGCCTCTCCCACACTCTCAGACAGTACATCCCAGACCCTAACCACTGGAGTGTACCTTCCTCCCCCACTCTCAGACAGAACATCCCAGACCCTAAACACTGGAGTGTACCTGCCTCCCCAACTCTCAGACAGTACATCCCAGACCGTAACCAGTGTACTGAACCTGCGTCTCCCACACTCTCAGACAGTGCATCCCAGATTCTAACCACTGCAGTGAACCTGCCTCCCCACACTCTCAGACAGTACATCCCAGACCCTAACCACTGGCGTGAACCTGCGTCTCCCACACTCTCAGACAGTACATCCCAGACCCTAACCACTGGAGTGAACCTGCCTCGTCCACACTCTCAGACAGTACATCCCAGAACCTAACCACAGGAGTGTACCTGCCTCCCCAACTCTCAGACAGTACATCCCAGACCCTAACCACTGGAGTGAACCTGCGTCTCCCACACTCTCAGACAGTACATCCCAGATCCTAACCACTGGAGTGAACCTGCATCTCCCACACTATCACACAGTACATCCCAGACCCTAACCACTGGAGTGAACCTGCCTCCCCCACACTCTCAGACAGTACATCCCAGACCCTAAACACTGGAGTGTACCTGCCTCCCCCACTCTCAGACAGTACATCCCAGACCCGAACCACTGGGGTGAACTTGCCTCCCCTACACTCTCAGACAGTACGTCCCAGGCTCTAACCACTGGAGTGAACCTGCCTCCCCCACACTCTCAGACAGTACATCCCAGACTCTAACCACTGGAGTGAACCTGCCTCTCCCACACTCTCAGACAGTACATCCCAGATCCTAACCAATGCAGTGAACCTGCCTCCTCCACACTCTCAGACAGTACATCCTAGACTCTAACCACTGGAGTGAACCTGCCTCCCCCACACTCTCAGACAGTACATCCCAGACCCTAAACACTGGAGTGTACCTGCCTCCCCCACTCTCAGACAGTACATCCCAGACCCTAACCACTGGAGTGAACCTGCCTCCCCCACACTCTCAGACAGTACATCCCAGACCCTAACCACTGGAGTGAACCTGCCTCCCCCACACTCTCAGACAGTACATCCCAGACCCTAACCACTGGGGTGAACCTGCCTCGTCCACACTCTCAGACAGTACATCCCAGACCCTAACCACTGGAGTGAACCTGCCTCCCCCACTCTCAGACAGTACATCCCACACCCTAACCACTGGAGTGAACCTGCCTCCCCTACACTCTCAGACAGTACGTCCCAGACACTAACCACTGGAGTGAACCTTCCTCCCCCACTCTCAGACAGTACATCCCAGACCCTAACCACTGCAGTGAACCTGCCTCCCCACACTCTCAGACAGTACATCCCAGACCCTAAACACTGGAGTGTACCTGCCTCCCCAACTCTCAGACAGTACATCCCAGACCCTAACCACTGGAGTGAACCTGCCTCCCCACACTCTCAGACAGTACATCCCAGACCCTAACCACTGGAGTGAACCTGCCTCCACCACTCTCAGACAGTACATCCCAGACCCTAACCACTGGAGTGAACCTGCGTCTCCCACACTCTCAGACAGTACATCCCAGACCCTAACCACTGGAGTGAACCTGCCTCGTCCACACTCTCAGACAGTACATCCCAGAACCTAACCACAGGAGTGTACCTGCCTCCCCCACTCTCAGACAGTACATCCCAGACCCTAACCACTGGAGTGAACCTGCGTCTCCCACACTCTCAGACAGTACATCCCAGATCCTAACCACTGGAGTGAACCTGCCTCTCCCACACTATCACACAGTACATCCCAGACCCTAACCACTGGAGTGAACCTGCCTCCCCCACACTCTCAGACAGTACATCCCAGACCCTAAACACTGGAGTGTACCTGCCTCCCCCACTCTCAGACAGTACATCCCAGACCCTAACCACTGGGGTGAACCTGCCTCCCCACACTCTCAGACAGTACGTCCCAGGCTCTAACCACTGGAGTGAACCTGCCTCCCCCACACTCTCAGACAGTACATCCCAGACCCTAACCACTGGAGTGAACCTGCCTCTCCCACACTCTCAGACAGTACATCCCAGACCCTAACCAATGCAGTGAACCTGCCTCCTCCACACTCTCAGACAGTACATCCCAGACCCTAAACACTGGAGTGTACCTGCCTCCCCCTCTCTCAGACAGTACATCCCAGACCCTAACCACTGGAGTGAACCTGCCTCCCCACACTCTCAGACAGTACGTCCCAGGCTCTAACCACTGGAGTGAACCTGCCTCCCCCACACTCTCAGACAGTACATCCCAGACCCTAACCACTGGAGTGAACCTGCCTCTCCCACACTCTCAGACAGTACATCCCAGACCCTAACCAATGCAGTGAACCTGCCTCACCCACACTCTCAGACAGTACATCCCAGACCCTAACCACTGGAGTGAACCTGCCTCCCCCACTCTCAGACAGTACATCCCAGACCCTAACCACTGGAGTGAACCTGCCTCCCCACACTCTCAGACAGTACATCCCAGACCCTAACCACTGGAGTGAACCTGCCTCCCCCACTCTCAGACAGTACATCCCAGACCCTAACCACTGGGGTGAACTTGCCTCCCCCACACTCTCAGACAGTACATCCCAGACCCTAACCACTGGAGTGAACCTGCCTCCCCCACTCTCAGACAGTACATCCCAGACCCTAACCACTGGAGTGAACCTGACTCCTCCACACTCTCAGACAGTACATCCCAGACCCTAACCACTGGAGTGAACCTGCCTCCCCCACATTTTCAGACAGTACATCCCAGATCCTAACCACTGGAGTGAACCTGCCTTCCCACACTCTCAGACAGTACATCCCAGACCCTAACCACTGGAGTGAACCTGCCTCCCCCACTCTCAGACAGTACATCCCAGACCCTAACCACTGGAGTGAACCTGCCTCCCACACTCTCAGACAGTACATCCCAGACCCTAACCACTGGAGTGAACCTGCCTCTCCCACACTCTCAGACAGTACATCCCAGACCCTAACCACTGGAGTGAACCTGCCTCCCCCACTCTCAGACAGTACATCCCAGACCCTAACCACTGGAGTGAACCTGCCTCTCCCACACTCTCAGACAGTACATCCCAGACCCTAACCACTGGATTGTACCTGCCTACCCCACTCTCAGACAGTACATCCTAGACTCTAACCACTGCAGTGAACCTGCCTCCTCCACACTCTCAGACAGTACATCCCAGACCCTAACCACTGGAGTGAACCTGCCTCTCCCACACTCTCAGACAGTACATCCTAGACTCTAACCACTGGAGTGAACCTGCCTCTCCCACACTCTCAGACAGTACATCCCAGACCCTAACCACTGGAGTGAACCTGCCTCCCCACACTCTCAGACAGTACATCCCAGACCCTAACCACTGGAGTGAACCTGCCTCTCCCACACTCTCAGACAGTACATCCCAGACCCTAACCACTGGAGTGAACCTGCTTCTCCTCCACACTCTCAGACAGTACATCCCAGACCCTAACCACTGGAGTGAACCTGCCTCCCCCACACTCTCAGACAGTACATCCCAGACCCTAACCACTGGAGTGAACCTGCCTCTCCCACACTCTCAGACAGTACATCCCAGACCCTAACCACTGGATTGTACCTGCCTACCCCACTCTCAGACAGTACATCCCAGACCCTAACCACTGGAGTGAACCTGCCTCCTCCACACTCTCAGACAGTACATCCTAGACCCTAACCACTGGAGTGAACCTGCCTTCCCACACTCTCAGACAGTACATCCCAGACCCTAACCACTGGAGTGAACCTGCCTCTCCCCACACTCTCAGACAGTACATCCCAGACCCTAACCACTGGAGTGAACCTGCCCTTCCCACACTCTCAGACAGTACATCCCAGACCCTAACCACTGGAGTGAACCTGCCTCTCCCCACACTCTCAGACAGTACATCCCAGACCCTAACCACTGGAGTGAACCTGCCTCTCCCCACACTCTCAGACAGTACATCCCAGACCCTAACCACTGGGGTGTACCTGCCTCCCCCACACTCTCAGACAGTACATCCCAGACCCTAACCACTGGAGTGAACCTGCCTCTCCCACACTCTCAGACAGTACATCCCAGATCCTAACCACTGGAGTGAACCTGCCTCTCCCACACTATCAGACAGTACATCCCAGACCCTAACCACTGGAGTGAACCTGCCTCCCCACACTCTCAGACAGTACATCCCAGACCCTAACCACTGGAGTGAACCTGCCTCCCCCACTCTCAGACAGTACATCCCAGACCCTAACCACTGGAGTGAACCTGCCTCCCCACACTCTCAGACAGTACGTCCCAGGCTCTAACCACTGGAGTGAACCTGCCTCCCCACACTCTCAGACAGTACATCCCAGACCCTAACCACTGGAGTGAACCTGCCTCTCCCACACTCTCAGACAGTACATCCCAGACCCTAACCACTGGAGTGAACCTGCCTCTCCCCCACACTCTCAGACAGTACATCCCAGACCCTAACCACTGGAGTGAACCTGCCTCCCCCACACTCTCAGACAGTACATCCCAGACCCTAACCACTGGAGTGTACCTTCCTCCCCCACTCTCAGACAGTACATCCCAGAGCCTAACCACTGGAGTGAACCTGCCTCCCCACACTCTCAGACAGTACATCCCAGACCTAACCACTGGAGTGAACCTGCCTCCCCACTCTCAGACAGTACATCCCAGACCCTAAACACTGGAGTGAACCTGCCTCCCCCACTCTCAGACAGTACATCCCAGACCCTAACCACTGGAGTGAACCTGCCTCCCCACACTCTCAGACAGTACGTCCCAGGCTCTAACCACTGGAGTGAACCTGCCTCCCCCACACTCTCAGACAGTACATCCCAGACCCTAACCACTGGAGTGAACCTGCCTCTCCCACACTCTCAGACAGTACATCCCAGACCCTAACCAATGCAGTGAATCTGCCTCACCCACACTCTCAGACAGTACATCCCAGACCCTAACCACTGGAGTGAACCTGCCTCCCCCACAATCTCAGACAGTACATCCCAGACAGTAACCAGTGTGCTGAACCTGCGTCTCCCACACTCTCAGACAGTACATCCCAGACCCTAACCACTGGAGTGAACCTGCCTCCCCCACTCTCAGACAGTACATCCCAGACCCTAACCACTGGAGTGAACCTGCCTCCCCCACACTCTCAGACAGTACATCCCAGACCCTAACCACTGGAGTGAACCTGCCTCCCCCACTCTCAGACAGTACATCCCAGACCCTAACCAATGCAGTGAACCTGCCTCCCCCACTCTCAGACAGTACATCCCAGACCCTAACCACTGGAGTGAACCTGCCTCCCCCACACTCTCAGACAGTACATCCCAGACCCTAACCACTGGAGTGAACCTGCCTCCCCCACTCTCAGACAGTACATCCCAGACCCTAACCACTGGAGTGAACCTGCCTCCCCACACTCTCAGACAGTACATCCCAGACCCTAACCACTGGAGTGAACCTGCCTCCCCCACACTCTCAGACAGTACATCCCAGATCCTAACCACTGGAGTGAACCTGCCTCTCCCACACTCTCAGACAGTACATCCCAGACCCTAACCACTGGAGTGAACCTGCCTCTCCCCCACTCTCAGACAGTACATCCCAGACCCTAACCACTGGAGTGAACCTGCCTCCCCACACTCTCAGACAGTACATCCCAGACCCTAACCACTGGAGTGAACCTGCCTCTCCCACACTCTCAGACAGTACATCCCAGATCCTAACCACTGGAGTGAACCTGCCTACCCCACTCTCAGACAGTACATCCCAGACCCTAACCACTGGAGTGAACCTGCCTCCTCCACACTCTCAGACAGTACATCCCAGACCCTAACCACTGCACTGAACCTGCGTCTCCCACACTCTCAGACAGTACATCCTAGACTCTAACCACTGGAGTGAACCTGCCTCCTCCACACTCTCAGACAGTACATCCCAGACCCTAACCACTGGAGTGAACCTGCCTCCCCACACTCTCAGACAGTACATCCCAGACCCTAACCACTGGAGTGAACCTGCTTCTCCTCCACACTCTCAGACAGTACATCCCAGACCCTAACCACTGGAGTGAACCTGCCTCTCCCCACACTCTCAGACAGTACATCCCAGACCCTAACCACTGGAGTGAACCTGCCTCCCCCACACTCTCAGACAGTACATCCCAGACCCTAACCACTGGAGTGAACCTGCCTCTCCCACACTCTCAGACAGTACATCCCAGACCTAACCACTGGAGTGAACCTGCCTCCTCCACACTCTCAGACAGTACATCCCAGACCCTAACCACTGGAGTGAACCTGCCTCTCCCACACTCTCAGACAGTACATCCCAGACCCTAACCACTGGAGTGAACCTGCCTCCCCACACTCTCAGACAGTACATCCCAGACCCTAACCACTGGAGTGAACCTGCCTCTCCCACACTCTCAGACAGTACATCCCAGACCCTAACCACTGGAGTGAACCTGCCCTTCCCACACTCTCAGACAGTACATCCCAGACCCTAACCACTGGAGTGAACCTGCCTCCCCCACACTCTCAGACAGTACATCCCAGACCCTAACCACTGGAGTGAACCTGCCTCCCCACACTCTCAGACAGTACATCCCAGACCCTAACCACTGGAGTGAACCTGCCTCTCCCACACTCTCAGACAGTACATCCCAGACCCTAACCACTGGAGTGAACCTGCCTCCCCCACTCTCAGACAATACATCCCAGACCCTAACCACTGGAGTGAACCTGCATCTCCCACACTCTCAGACAGTACATCCCAGACCCTAACCACTGGAGTGAACCTGCCTCTCCCACACTCTCAGACAGTACATCCCAGACCCTAACCACTGGATTGTACCTGCCTACCCCACTCTCAGACAGTACATCCCAGACCCTAACCACTGGAGTGAACCTGCCTCCTCCAACTCTCAGACAGTACATCCCAGACCCTAACCACTGGAGTGAACCTGCCTCCCCCACACTCTCAGACAGTACATCCCAGACCCTAACCACTGGAGTGAACCTGCCCTCCCACACTCTCAGACAGTACATCCCAGACCCTAACCACTGGAGTGAACCTGCCTCTCCCACACTCTCAGACAGTACATCCCAGACCCTAACCACTGGAGTGAACCTGCCTCCCCCACTCTCAGACAGTACATCCCAGACCCTAACCACTGGAGTGAACCTGCCTCTCCCACACTCTCAGACAGTACATCCCACATCCTAACCACTGGGTTGAACCTGCCTCCCCCACACTTTCAGACAGTACATCCCAGACCCTAACCACTGGAGTGAACCTGCCTCCCCCACTCTCAGACAGTACATCCCAGACCCTAACCACTGGAGTGAACCTGCCTCTCCCCACACTCTCAGACAGTACATCCCAGACCCTAACCACTGGAGTGAACCTGACTCCTCCACACTCTCAGACAGTACATCCCAGACCCTAACCACTGGAGTGAACCTGCCTCCCCCACTCTCAGACAGTACATCCCAGACCCTAACCACTGGAGTGAACCTGCCTCTCCCACACTCTCAGACAGTACATCCCAGACCCTAACCACTGGTGTGAACCTGCCTCTCCCACACTATCACACAGTACATCCCAGACCCTAACCACTGGAGTGAACCTGCCTCCCCCACACTCTCAGACAGTACATCCCAGACCCTAACCACTGGAGTGAACCTGCCTCCCCCACTCTCAGACAGTACATCCCAGACCCTAACCACTGGGTGAACCTGCCTCCCCACACTCTCAGACAGTACGTCCCAGACCCTAACCACTGGAGTGAACCTGCCTCCCCACACTCTCAGACAGTACATCCCAGACCCTAACCACTGGAGTGAACCTGCCTCTCCCACACTCTCAGACAGTACATCCCAGACCCTAACCACTGGAGTGAACCTGCCTCCCCCACTCTCAGACAGTACATCCCAGACCCTAACCACTGGAGTGAACCTGCGTCTCCACACTCTCAGACAGTACATCCCAGACCCTAACCACTGGAGTGAACCTGCCTCCCCCACTCTCAGACAGTACATCCCAGACCCTAACCACTGGAGTGAACCTGCCTCTCCCACACTCTCAGACAGTACATCCCAGACCCTAACCACTGGAGTGAACCTGCCTCTCCCACACTATCAGACAGTACATCCCAGACCCTAACCACTGGAGTGAACCTGCCTCCCCCACTCTCAGACAGTACATCCCAGACCCTAACCACTGGAGTGAACCTGCCTCCCCCACACTCTCAGACAGTACATCCCAGACCCTAACCACTGGAGTGAACCTGCCTCTCCCCACACTCTCAGACAGTACATCCCAGACCCTAACCACTGGAGTGAACCTGCCTCTCCCCACACTCTCAGACAGTACATCCCAGACCCTAACCACTGGAGTGAACCTGCCTCCCCCACACTCTCAGACAGTACATCCCAGACCCTAACCACTGGAGTGAACCTGCCTCCCCCACACTCTCAGACAGTACATCCCACACCCTAACCACTGGAGTGAACCTGCCTCCCCACACTCTCAGACAGTACGTCCCAGGCTCTAACCACTGGAGTGAACCTGCCTCTCCCACACTCTCAGACAGTACATCCCAGACCCTAACCACTGGAGTGAACCTGCCTCTCCCACACTCTCAGACAGTACATCCCAGACCCTAACCACTGGAGTGAACCTGCCTCTCCCACACTCTCAGACAGTACATCCCAGACCCTAACCACTGGAGTGAACCTGCCTCCCCCACACTCTCAGACAGTACATCCCAGACCCTAACCACTGGAGTGAACCTGCCTCCTCCACACTCTCAGACAGTACATCCCAGACCCTAACCACTGGAGTGAACCTGCCTCTCCCACACTCTCAGACAGTACATCCCAGACCCTAACCACTGGAGTGAACCTGCCTCCCCACACTCTCAGACAGTACATCCCAGACCCTAACCACTGGAGTGAACCTGCCTCTCCCCACACTCTCAGACAGTACATCCCAGACCCTAACCACTGGAGTGAACCTGCCTTCCCACACTCTCAGACAGTACATCCCAGACCCTAACCACTGGAGTGAACCTGCCTCTCCCCACACTCTCAGACAGTACATCCCAGACCCTAACCACTGGAGTGAACCTGCCTTCCCACACTCTCAGACAGTACATCCCAGACCCTAACCACTGGAGTGAACCTGCCTCTCCCACACTCTCAGACAGTACATCCCAGACCCTAACCACTGGAGTGAACCTGCCTCCCCCACTCTCAGACAGTACATCCCAGACCCTAACCACTGGAGTGAACCTGCCCTCCCACACTCTCAGACAGTACATCCCAGACCCTAACCACTGGAGTGAACCTGCCTCCCCCACACTTTCAGACAGTACATCCCAGACCCTAACCACTGGAGTGAACCTGCCTCCCCCACTCTCAGAAAGTACATCCCAGACCCTAACCACTGGAGTGAACCTGACTCTCCCCCACACTCTCAGACAGTACATCCCAGACCCTAACCACTGGAGTGAACCTGCCTCCCCACACTCTCAGACAGTACATCCCAGACCCTAACCACTGGAGTGAACCTGACTCCTCCACACTCTCAGACAGTACATCCCAGACCCTAACCACTGGAGTGAACCTGCCTCCCCCACTCTCAGACAGTACATCCCAGACCCTAACCACTGGAGTGAACCTGCCTCCCACACTCTCAGACAGTACATCCCAGACCCTAACCACTGGTGTGAACCTGCCTCTCCCACACTATCAGACAGTACATCCCAGACCCTAACCACTGGAGTGAACCTGCCTCCCCCACACTCTCAGACAGTACATCCCAGACCCTAACCACTGGAGTGAACCTGCCTCCCCCACTCTCAGACAGTACATCCCAGACCCTAACCACTGGAGTGAACCTGCCTCCCCACACTCTCAGACAGTACGTCCCAGGCTCTAACCACTGGAGTGAACCTGCCTCCCCCACACTCTCAGACAGTACATCCCAGACCCTAACCACTGGAGTGAACCTGCCTCCCCCACACTCTCAGACAGTACATCCCAGACCCTAACCACTGGAGTGAACCTGCCTCCCCACACTCTCAGACAGTACGTCCCAGGCTCTAACCACTGGAGTGAACCTGCCTCCCCACACTCTCAGACAGTACATCCCAGACCCTAACCACTGGAGTGAACCTGCCTCTCCCACACTCTCAGACAGTACATCCCAGACCCTAACCACTGGAGTGAACCTGCCTCCCCACACTCTCAGACAGTACATCCCAGACCCTAACCACTGGAGTGAACCTGCCTCCCCCACACTCTCAGACAGTACATCCCAGACCCTAACCACTGGAGTGAACCTGCCTCTCCCACACTCTCAGACAGTACATCCCAGGCCCTAACCACTGGAGTGAACCTACCTCTCCCCCACACTCTCAGACAGTACATCCCAGACCCTAACCACTGGAGTGAACCTGCCTCCCCCACACTCTCAGACAGTACATCCCAGACCCTAACCACTGGAGTGAACCTGCCCCCTCCACACTCTCAGACAGTACATCCCAGACCCTAACCACTGGAGTGAACCTGCCTCCCCACACTCTCAGACAGTACATCCCAGACCCTAACCACTGGAGTGAACCTGCTCTTCCCACACTCTCAGACAGTACATCCCAGACCCTAACCACTGGAGTGAACCTGCCTCTCCCCACACTCTCAGACAGTACATCCCAGACCCTAACCACTGGAGTGAACCTGCCCTCCCACACTCTCAGACAGTACATCCCAGACCCTAACCACTGGAGTGAACCTGCCTCTCCCCACACTCTCAGACAGTACATCCCAGACCCTAACCACTGGAGTGAACCTGCCTCCCCACACTCTCAGACAGTACATCCCAGACCCTAACCACTGGAGTGAACCTGCCTCTCCCCACACTCTCAGACAGTACATCCCAGACCCTAACCACTGGAGTGAACCTGCCTCCCACACTCTCAGACAGTACATCCCAGACCCTAACCACTGGAGTGAACCTGCCTCCCCCACTCTCAGAAAGTACATCCCAGACCCTAACCACTGGAGTGAACCTGCCTCCCCCACACTCTCAGACAGTACATCCCAGACCCTAACCACTGGAGTGAACCTGCCTCTCCCCCACACTCTCAGACAGTACATCCCAGACCCTAACCACTGGAGTGAACCTGACTCCTCCACACTCTCAGACAGTACATCCCAGACCCTAACCACAGGAGTGAACCTGCCTCCCCCACTCTCAGACAGTACATCCCAGACCCTAACCACTGGAGTGAACCTGCCTCTCCCACACTCTCAGACAGTACATCCCAGACCCTAACCACTGGAGTGAACCTGCCTCCCCCACACTCTCAGACAGTACATCCCAGACCCTAACCACTGGAGTGAACCTGCCTCCCCCACTCTCAGACAGTACATCCCAGACCCTAACCACTGGAGTGAACCTGCCTCCCCACACTCTCAGACAGTACGTCCCAGGCTCTAACCACTGGAGTGAACCTGCCTCCCCCACACTCTCAGACAGTACATCCCAGACCCTAACCACTGGAGTGAACCTGCCTCTCCCACACTCTCAGACAGTACATCCCAGACCCTAACCACTGGAGTGAACCTGCCTCCCCCACTCTCAGACAGTACATCCCAGACCCTAACCAATGCAGTGAACCTGCCTCCTCCACACTCTCAGACAGTACATCCCAGACCCTAACCACTGGAGTGAACCTGCCTCCCCCACACTCTCAGACAGTACATCCCAGACCCTAAACACTGGAGTGTACCTGCCTCCCCGACTCTCAGACAGTACATCCCAGACCCTAACCACTGGAGTGAACCTGCCTCCCCACACTCTCAGACAGTACGTCCCAGGCTCTAACCACTGGAGTGAACCTGCCTCCCCACACTCTCAGACAGTACATCCCAGACCCTAACCACTGGAGTGAACCTGCCTCTCCCACACTCTCAGACAGTACATCCCAGACCCTAACCAATGCAGTGAATCTGCCTCACCCACACTCTCAGACAGTACATCCCAGACCCTAACCACTGGAGTGAACCTGCCTCCCCCACACTCTCAGACAGTACATCCCGGTCCCTAACCACTGGAGTGAACCTGCCTCTCCCACACTCTCAGACAGTACATCCCAGACCCTAACCACTGGAGTGAACCTGCCTCCCCCACACTCTCAGACAGTACATCCCAGACCCTAACCACTGGAGTGAACCTGCCTCCCCCACTCTCAGACAGTACATCCCAGACCCTAAACACTGGAGTGAACCTGCCTCCCCAACTCTCAGACAGTACATCCCAGACCGTAACCACTGTAGTGAACCTGCCTCTCCCACACTCTCAGACAGTGCATCCCAGACCCTAACCACTGGAGTGAACCTGCCTCCCCCACTCTCAGACAGTACATCCCAGACCCTAACCACTGGAGTGAACCTGCCTCTCCCACACTCTCAGACAGTACATCCCAGACCCTAACCACTGGAGTGAACCTGCCTCGTCCACACTCTCAGACAGTACATCCCAGACCCTAACCACAGGAGTGAACCTGCCTCCCCCACTCTCAGACAGTACATCCCAGACCCTAACCACTGGAGTGAACCTGCGTCTCCCACACTCTCAGACAGTACATCCCAGACCCTAACCACTGGAGTGAACCTGCCTCTCCCACACTATCACACAGTACATCCCAGACCCTAACCACTGGAGTGAACCTGCCTCCCCCACACTCTCAGACAGTACATCCCAGACCCTAAACACTGGAGTGTACCTGCCTCCCCCACTCTCAGACAGTACATCCCAGACCCTAACCACTGGAGTGAACCTGCCTCCCCACACTCTCAGACAGTACATCCCAGACCCTAACCACTGGAGTGAACCTGCCTCCCCCACACTCTCAGACAGTACATCCCAGACCCTAACCACTGGAGTGAACCTGCCTCCCCCACTCTCAGACAGTACATCCCAGGCCCTAACCACTGGAGTGAACCTGCCTCCCCCACACTCTCAGACAGTACATCCCAGACCCTAACCACTGGAGTGAACCTGCCTCTCCCACACTCTCAGACAGTACATCCCAGACCCTAACCAATGCAGTGAACCTGCCTCCTCCACACTCTCAGACAGTACATCCCAGACCCTAACCACTGGAGTGAACCTGCCTCCCCCACACTCTCAGACAGTACATCCCAGACCCTAACCACTGGAGTGAACCTGCCTCCCCACACTCTCAGACAGTACATCCCAGACCCTAACCACTGGAGTGAACCTGCCTCCCCCACTCTCAGAAAGTACGTCCCAGGCTCTAACCACTGGAGTGAACCTGCCTCCCCCACACTCTCAGACAGTACATCCCAGACCCTAACCACTGGAGTGAACCTGCCTCTCCCACACTCTCAGACAGTACATCCCAGACCCTAACCACTGGAGTGAACCTGACTCTCCCCCACACTCTCAGACAGTACATCCCAGACCCTAACCACTGGAGTGAACCTGCCTCCCCCACACTCTCAGACAGTACATCCCAGACCCTAACCACTGGAGTGAACCTGCCTCCTCCACACTCTCAGACAGTACATCCCAGACCCTAACCACTGGAGTGAACCTGCCTCCCACACTCTCAGACAGTACATCCCAGACCCTAACCACTGGAGTGAACCTGCCTTCCCACACTCTCAGACAGTACATCCCAGACCCTAACCACTGGAGTGAACCTGCCTCTTCCACACTCTCAGACAGTACATCCCAGACCCTAACCACTGGAGTGAACCTGCCTCCCCCACACTCTCAGACAGTACATCCCAGACCCTAACCACTGGAGTGAACCTGCCTCTCCCACACTCTCAGACAGTACATCCCAGACCCTAACCACTGGAGTGAACATGCCTCCCCCACACTCTCAGACAGTACACCCCAGACCCTAACCACTGGAGTGAACCTGCCTCCTCCACACTCTCAGACAGTACATCCCAGACCCTAACCACTGGAGTGAACCTGCCTCCTCCACACTCTCAGACAGTACATCCCAGACCCTAACCACTGGAGTGAACCTGCCTCCCCACACTCTCAGACAGTACATCCCAGACCCTAACCACTGGAGTGAACCTGCCTCTCCCCACACTCTCAGACAGTACATCCCAGACCCTAACCACTGGAGTGAACCTGCCTTCCCACACTCTCAGACAGTACATCCCAGACCCTAACCACTGGAGTGAACCTGCCTCTCCCCACACTCTCAGACAGTACATCCCAGACCCTAACCACTGGAGTGAACCTGCCTCCCCACACTCTCAGACAGTACATCCCAGACCCTAACCACTGGAGTGAACCTGCCTCTCCCACACTCTCAGACAGTACATCCCAGACCCTAACCACTGGAGTGAACCTGCCTCCCCCACAATCTCAGACAGTACATCCCGGTCCCTAACCACTGAAGTGAACCTGCGTCTACCACACTCTCAGACAGTACATCCCAGACCCTAACCACTGGAGTGAACCTCCCTCTCCCCCACACTCTCAGACAGTACATCCCAGACCCTAACCACTGGAGTGAACCTGCCTCCCCCACACTCTCAGACAGTACATCCCAGACCCTAACCACTGGAGTGTACCTTCCTCCCCCACTCTCAGAAAGGACATCCCAGACCCAAACCACTGCAGTGAATCTGCCTCCCCGACCCTCTCAGACAGTACATCCCAGACCCTAACCACTGGAGTGTACCTTCCTCCCCCACTCTCAGACAGTACATCCCAGACCCTAAACACTGGAGTGTACCTGCCTCCCCCACTCTCAGACAGTACATCCCAGACCTAACCACTGGAGTGAACCTGCGTCTCCCACACTCTCAGACAGTGCATCCCAGATTCTAACCACTGCAGTGAACCTGCCTCCCCCACTCTCAGACAGTACATCCCAGACCCTAACCACTGGAGTGAACCTGCGTCTCCCACACTCTCAGACAGTACATCCCAGACCCTAACCACTGGAGTGAACCTGCCTCGTCCACACTCTCAGACAGTACATCCCAGAACCTAACCACAGGAGTGTACCTGCCTCCCCCACTCTCAGACAGTACATCCCACACCCTAACCACTGGAGTGAACCTGCGTCTCCCACACTCTCAGACAGTACATCCCAGATCCTAACCACTGGAGTGAACCTGCCTCTCCCACACTATCACACAGTACATCCCAGACCCTAACCACTGGAGTGAACCTGCCTCCCCCACACTCTCAGACAGTACATCCCAGACCCTAAACACTGGAGTGTACCTGCCTCCCCCACTCTCAGACAGTACATCCCAGACCCGAACCACTGGGGTGAACTTGCCTCCCCTACACTCTCAGACAGTACGTCCCAGGCTCTAACCACTGGAGTGAACCTGCCTCCCCCACACTCTCAGACAGTACATCCCAGACCCTAACCACTGGAGTGAACCTGCCTCTCCCACACTCTCAGACAGTACATCCCAGACCCTAACCAATGCAGTGAACCTGCCTCCTCCACACTCTCAGACAGTACATCCCAGACCCTAACCCCTGGAGTGAACCTGCCTCCCCACACTCTCAGACAGTACGTCCCAGGCTCTAACCACTGGAGTGAACCTGCCTCTCCCACACTCTCAGACAGTACATCCCAGACCCTAACCACTGGAGTGAACCTGCCTCCCCCACACTCTCAGACAGTACATCCCAGACCCTAACCACTGGAGTGAACCTGCCTCTCCCACACTCTCAGACAGTACATCCCAGACCCTAACCACTGGAGTGAACCTGCCTCGTCCACACTCTCAGACAGTACATCCCAGACCCTAACCACTGGAGTGAACCTGCCTCCCCCACTCTCAGACAGTACATCCCAGACCCTAACCACTGGAGTGAACCTGCCTCCCCACACTCTCAGACAGTACGTCCCAGACACTAACCACTGGAGTGAACCTGCCTCCCCCACTCTCAGACAGTACATCCCAGACCCTAACCACTGGAGTGAACCTGCCTCCCCACACTCTCAGACAGTACATCCCAGACCCTAACCACTGGAGTGAACCTGCCTCCCCCACTCTCAGACAGTACATCCCAGACCCTAACCACTGGAGTGAACCTGCCTCCCCAACTCTCAGACAGTACATCCCAGACCCTAACCACTGGAGTGAACCTGCCTCTCCCACACTCTCAGACAGTGCATCCCAGATTCTAACCACTGCAGTGAACCTGCCTCCCCCACTCTCAGACAGTACATCCCAGACCCTAACCACTGGAGTGAACCTGCCTCTCCCACACTCTCAGACAGTACATCCCAGACCCTAACCACTGGAGTGAACCTGCCTCCACCACACTCTCAGACAGTACATCCCAGACCCTAACCACAGGAGTGTACCTGCCTCCCCCACTCTCAGACAGTACATCCCAGATCCTAACCACTGGAGTGAACCTGCGTCTCCCACACTCTCAGACAGTACATCCCAGACCCTAACCACTGGAGTGAACCTGCCTCCCCACACTCTCAGACAGTACATCCCAGACCCTAACCACTGGAGTGAACCTGCCTCCCCCACACTCTCAGACAGTACATCCCAGACCCTAACCACTGGAGTGAACCTGCCTCCCCCACTCTCAGACAGTACATCCCAGACCCTAACCACTGGAGTGAACCTGCCTCCCCACACTCTCAGACAGTACATCCCAGACCCTAACCACTGGAGTGAACCTGCCTCCCCCACTCTCAGACAGTACATCCCAGACCCTAACCACTGGAGTGAACCTGCCTCCCCAACTCTCAGACAGTACATCCCAGACCCTAACCACTGTACTGAACCTGCGTCTCCCACACTCTCAGACAGTGCATCCCAGATTCTAACCACTGGAGTGAACCTGCCTCCCCCACTCTCAGACAGTACATCCCAGACCCTAACCACTGGAGTGAACCTGCCTCTCCCACACTCTCAGACAGTACATCCCAGACCCTAACCACTGGAGTGAACCTGCCTCGTCCACACTCTCAGACAGTACATCCCAGAACCTAACCACAGGAGTGTACCTGCCTCCCCCACTCTCAGACAGTACATCCCACACCCTAACCACTGGAGTGAACCTGCGTCTCCCACACTCTCAGACAGTACATCCCAGATCCTAACCACTGGAGTGAACCTGCCTCTCCCACACTATCACACAGTACATCCCAGACCCTAACCACTGGAGTGAACCTGCCTCCCCACACTCTCAGACAGTACATCCCAGACCCTAACCACTGGAGTGTACCTGCCTCCCCCACTCTCAGACAGTACATCCCAGACCCTAACCACTGGAGTGAACCTGCCTCCCCACACTCTCAGACAGTACGTCCCAGGCTCTAACCACTGGAGTGAACCTGCCTCCCCACACTCTCAGACAGTACATCCCAGACCCTAACCACTGGAGTGAACCTGCCTCCTCCACACTCTCAGACAGTACATCCTAGACTCTAACCACTGGAGTGAACCTGCCTCCCCACACTCTCAGACAGTACGTCCCAGGCTCTAACCACTGGAGTGAACCTGCCTCCCCCACTCTCAGACAGTACATCCCAGACCCTAACCACTGGAGTGAACCTGCCTCTCCCACACTCTCAGACAGTACATCCCAGACCCTAACCACTGGAGTGAACCTGCCTCTCCCACACTCTCAGACAGTACATCCCAGACCCTAACCACTGGAGTGAACCTACCTCTCCCCCACACTCTCAGACAGTACATCCCAGACCCTAACCACTGGAGTGAACCTGCCTCGTCCACACTCTCAGACAGTACATCCCAGACCCTAACCACTGGAGTGAACCTGCCTCCCCCACTCTCAGACAGTACATCCCAGACCCTAACCACTGGAGTGAACCTGCCTCCCCACACTCTCAGACAGTACGTCCCAGACACTAACCACTGGAGTGAACCTGCCTCCCCCACTCTCAGACAGTACATCCCAGACCCTAACCACTGGAGTGAACCTGCCTCCCCACACTCTCAGACAGTACATCCCAGACCCTAACCACTGGAGTGAACCTGCCTCCCCCACTCTCAGACAGTACATCCCAGACCCTAAACACTGGAGTGAACCTGCCTCCCCAACTCTCAGACAGTACATCCCAGACCCTAACCACTGTACTGAACCTGCCTCTCCCACACTCTCAGACAGTGCATCCCAGATTCTAACCACTGCAGTGAACCTGCCTCCCCCACTCTCAGACAGTACATCCCAGACCCTAACCACTGGAGTGAACCTGCCTCTCCCACACTCTCAGACAGTACATCCCAGACCCTAACCACTGGAGTGAACCTGCCTCCTCCACACTCTCAGACAGTACATCCCAGACCCTAACCACTGGAGTGAACCTGCCTCCCCCACTCTCAGACAGTACATCCCAGACCCTAACCACTGGAGTGAACCTGCCTCTCCCACACTATCAGACAGTACATCCCAGACCCTAACCACTGGAGTGAACCTGCCTCCCCCACACTCTCAGACAGTACATCCCAGACCCTAACCACTGGAGTGAACCTGCCTCCCCCACACTCTCAGACAGTACATCCCAGACCCTAACCACTGGAGTGAACCTGCCTCCCCCACACTCTCAGACAGTACATCCCAGACCCTAACCACTGGAGTGAACCTGCCTCCCCCACACTCTCAGACAGTACATCCCAGACCCTAACCACTGGAGTGAACCTGCCTCCCCACACTCTCAGACAGTACGTCCCAGGCTCTAACCACTGGAGTGAACCTGCCTCCCCCACACTCTCAGACAGTACATCCCAGACCCTAACCACTGGAGTGAACCTGCCTCTCCCACACTCTCAGACAGTACATCCCAGACCCTAACCAATGCAGTGAACCTGCCTCCTCCACACTCTCAGACAGTACATCCCAGACCCTAACCACTGGAGTGAACCTGCCTCCCCCACTCTCAGACAGTACATCCCAGACCCTAACCACTGGAGTGAACCTGCCTCCCCACACTCTCAGACAGTACGTCCCAGGCTCTAACCACTGGAGTGAACCTGCCTCCCCCACTCTCAGACAGTACATCCCAGACCCTAACCACTGGAGTGAACCTGCCTCCCCCACACTCTCAGACAGTACATCCCAGACCCTAACCACTGGAGTGAACCTGCCTCTCCCACACTCTCAGACAGTACATCCCAGACCCTAACCACTGGAGTGAACCTGCCTCCCCACACTCTCAGACAGTACATCCCAGACCCTAACCACTGGAGTGAACCTGCCTCCCCACACTCTCAGACAGTACATCCCAGACCCTAACCACTGGAGTGAACCTGCCTCTCCCACACTCTCAGACAGTACATCCCAGACCCTAACCACTGGAGTGAACCTGCCTCCCCACACTCTCAGACAGTACATCCCAGACCCTAACCACTGGAGTGAACCTGCCTCTCCCACACTCTCAGACAGTACATCCCAGACCCTAACCACTGGAGTGAACCTGCCTCCCCCACACTCTCAGACAGTACATCCCAGACCCTAACCACTGGAGTGAACCTGCCTCCCCCACTCTCAGAAAGTACATCCCAGACCCTAACCACTGGAGTGAACCTGACTCTCCCCCACACTCTCAGACAGTACATCCCAGACCCTAACCACTGGAGTGAACCTGCCTCTCCCCACACTCTCAGACAGTACATCCCAGACCCTAACCACTGGAGTGAACCTGCCTCCTCCACACTCTCAGACAGTACATCCCAGACCCTAACCACTGGAGTGAACCTGCCTCCCCACACTCTCAGACAGTACATCCCAGATCCTAACCACTGGAGTGAACCTGCCTCCCCACACTCTCAGACAGTACATCCCAGACCCTAACCACTGGAGTGAACCTGCCTTCCCACACTCTCAGACAGTACATCCCAGACCCTAACCACTGGAGTGACCTGCCTCTTCCACACTCTCAGACAGTACATCCCAGACCCTAACCACTGGAGTGACCTGCCTCTTCCACACTCTCAGACAGTACATCCCAGACCCTAACCACTGGAGTGAACCTGCCTCTCCCACACTCTCAGACAGTACATCCCAGACCCTAACCACTGGAGTGAACCTGCCTCTCCCCACACTCTCAGACAGTACACCCCAGACCCTAACCACTGGAGTGAACCTGCCTCCTCCACACTCTCAGACAGTACATCCCAGACCCTAACCACTGGAGTGAACCTGCCTCCCCCACACTCTCAGACAGTACATCCCAGACCCTAACCACTGGAGTGAACCTGCCCTTCCCACACTCTCAGACCGTACATCCCAGACCCTAACCACTGGAGTGAACCTGCCTCTCCCCACACTCTCAGACAGTACATCCCAGACCCTAACCACTGGAGTGAACCTGCCTCTCCCCACACTCTCAGACAGTACATCCCAGACCCTAACCACTGGAGTGAACCTGCCTCCCCCACACTCTCAGACAGTACATCCCAGACCCTAACCACTGGAGTGAACCTGCCTCCCCCACACTCTCAGACAGTACATCCCACATCCTAACCACTGGAGTGAACCTGCCTTCCCACACTCTCAGACAGTACATCCCAGACCCTAACCACTGGAGTGAACCTGCCTCCCCCACTCTCAGACAGTACATCCCAGACCCTAACCACTGGAGTGAACCTGCCTCCCCCACTCTCAGACAGTACATCCCACTCCCTAACCACTGCAGTGAACCTGCCTCCCCCACACTCTCAGACAGTACATCCCAGACCCTAACCACTGGAGTGAACCTGCCTCCCCCACACTCTCAGACAGTACATCCCAGACCCTAACCACTGGAGTGAACCTGCCTCCCCCACTCTCAGACAGTACATCCCAGACCCTAACCACAGGAGTGAACCTGCCTCCCCCACTCTCAGACAGTACATCCCAGACCCTAACCACTGGAGTGAACCTGCCCTCCCACACTCTCAGACAGTACATCCCAGACCCTAACCACTGGAGTGAACCTGCCCTTCGCACACTCTCAGACAGTACATCCCAGACCCTAACCACTGGAGTGAACCTGCCTCTCCCACACTATCACACAGTACATCCCAGACCCTAACCACTGGAGTGAACCTGCCTCCCCCACACTCTCAGACAGTACATCCCAGACCCTAACCACTGGAGTGAACCTGCCTCCCCACACTCTCAGACAGTACATCCCAGACCTTAACCACTGGAGTGAACCTGCCTCCCCCACACTCTCAGACAGTACGTCCCAGGCTCTAATCACTGGAGTGAACCTGCCTCCCCCACACTCTCAGACAGTACATCCCAGACCCTAACCACTGGAGTGAACCTGCCTCTCCCACACTCTCAGACAGTACATCCCAGACCCTAACCACTGGAGTGAACCTGCCTCTCCCACACTCTCAGACAGTACATCCCAGACCCTAACCACTGGAGTGAACCTGCCTCCCCCACACTCTCAGACAGTACATCCCGGTCCCTAACCACTGAAGTGAACCTGCGTCTACCACACTCTCAGACAGTACATCCCAGACCCTAACCACTGGAGTGAACCTGCCTCTCCCCCACACTCTCAGACAGTACATCCCAGACCCTAACCACTGGAGTGAACCTGCCTCCCCCACACTCTCAGACAGTACATCCCAGACCCTAACCACTGGAGTGAACCTGCCTCCCCCACTCTCAGACAGGACATCCCAGACCCTAACCACTGGAGTGAACCTGCCTCCCCACACTCTCAGACAGTACATCCCAGACCCTAACCACTGGAGTGAACCTGCCTCCCCCACTCTCAGACAGAACATCCCAGACCCTAAACACTGGAGTGAACCTGCCTCCCCAACTCTCAGACAGTACATCCCAGACCGTAACCACTGTAGTGAACCTGCCTCTCCCACACTCTCAGACAGTGCATCCCAGACCCTAACCACTGGAGTGAACCTGCCTCCCCCACTCTCAGACAGTACATCCCAGACCCTAACCACTGGAGTGAACCTGCGTCTCCCACACTCTCAGACAGTACATCCCAGACCCTAACCACTGGAGTGAACCTGCCTCGTCCACACTCTCAGACAGTACATCCCAGAACCTAACCACAGGAGTGTACCTGCCTCCCCCACTCTCAGACAGTACATCCCAGACCCTAACCACTGGAGTGAACCTGCCTCTCCCACACTCTCAGACAGTACATCCCAGACCCTAACCACTGGAGTGAACCTGCCTCGTCCACACTATCACACAGTACATCCCAGACCCTAACCACTGGAGTGAACCTGCCTCTCCCACACTCTCAGACAGTACATCCCAGACCCTAACCACTGGAGTGAACCTGCCTCGTCCACACTATCAGACAGTACATCCCAGACCCTAACCACTGGAGTGAACCTGCCTCCCCCACACTCTCAGACAGTACATCCCAGACCCTAACCACTGGAGTGAACCTGCCTCCCCACACTCTCAGACAGTACGTCCCAGGCTCTAACCACTGGAGTGAACCTGCCTCCCCCACACTCTCAGACAGTACATCCCAGACCCTAACCACTGGAGTGAACCTGCCTCTCCCCACACTCTCAGACAGTACATCCCAGACCCTAACCACTGGAGTGAACCTGCCTCCTCCACACTCTCAGACAGTACATCCCAGACCCTAACCACTGGAGTGAACCTGCCTCCCCACACTCTCAGACAGTACGTCCCAGGCTCTAACCACTGGAGTGAACCTGCCTCCCCCACACTCTCAGACTGTACATCCCAGACCCTAACCACTGGAGTGAACCTGCCTCTCCCACACTCTCAGACAGTACATCCCAGACCCTAACCACTGGAGTGAACCTGCCTCCCCCACACTCTCAGACAGTACATCCCGGTCCCTAACCACTGAAGTGAACCTGCGTCTACCACACTCTCAGACAGTACATCCCAGACCCTAACCACTGGGGTGAACCTGCCTCGTCCACACTCTCAGACAGTACATCCCAGACCCTAACCACAGGAGTGAACCTGCCTCCCCCACTCTCAGACAGTACATCCCACACCCTAACCACTGGAGTGAACCTGCCTCCCCACACTCTCAGACAGTACGTCCCAGACACTAACCACTGGAGTGAACCTGCCTCCCCCACTCTCAGACAGTACATCCCAGACCCTAACCACTGGAGTGAACCTGCCTCCCCACACTCTCAGACAGTACATCCCAGACCCTAACCACTGGAGTGAACCTGCCTCCCCCACTCTCAGACAGTACATCCCAGACCCTAACCACTGGAGTGAACCTGCCTCCCCAACTCTCAGACAGTACATCCCAGACCCTAACCACTGGAGTGAACCTGCCTCTCCCACACTCTCAGACAGTGCATCCCAGACCCTAACCACTGGAGTGAACCTGCCTCCCCCACTCTCAGACAGTACATCCCAGACCCTAACCACTGGAGTGAACCTGCCTCTCCCACACTATCACACAGTACATCCCAGACCCTAACCACTGGAGTGAACCTGCCTCCTCCACACTCTCAGACAGTACATCCCAGACCCTAACCACAGGAGTGTACCTGCCTCCCCCACTCTCAGACAGTACATCCCAGACCCTAACCACTGGAGTGAACCTGCCTCTCCCACACTATCACACAGTACATCCCAGACCCTAACCACTGGAGTGAACCTGCCTCCCCCACACTCTCAGACAGTACATCCCAGACCCTAACCACTGGAGTGTACCTGACTCCCCCACTCTCAGACAGTACATCCCAGACCCTAACCACTGGAGTGAACCTGCCTCCCCACACTCTCAGACAGTACGTCCCAGGCTCTAACCACTGGAGTGAACCTGCCTCCCCACACTCTCAGACAGTACGTCCCAGACCCTAACCACTGGAGTGAACCTGCCTCTCCCACACTCTCAGACAGTACATCCCAGACCCTAACCACTGGAGTGAACCTGCCTCCTCCACACTCTCAGACAGTACATCCCAGACCCTAACCACTGGAGTGAACCTGCCTCCCCCACTCTCAGACAGTACATCCCAGACCCTAACCACTGGAGTGAACCTGCCTCCCCACACTCTCAGACAGTACGTCCCAGGCTCTAACCACTGGAGTGAACCTGCCTCCCCCACACTCTCAGACAGTACATCCCAGATCCTAACCACTGGAGTGAACCTGCCTCTCCCACACTCTCAGACAGTACATCCCAGATCCTAACCACTGGAGTGAACCTGCCTCTCCCACACTCTCAGACAGTACATCCCAGACCCTAACCACTGGAGTGAACCTGCCTCCCCCACAATCTCAGACAGTACATCCCGGTCCCTAACCACTGGAGTGAACCTGCCTCCCCACACTCTCAGACAGTACATCCCAGACCCTAACCACTGGAGTGAACCTGCCTCCCCCACTCTCAGACAGTACATCCCAGACCCTAACCACTGGAGTGAACCTGCCTCCCCACACTCTCAGACAGTACATCCCAGATCCTAACCACTGGAGTGAACCTGCCTCTCCCACACTCTCAGACAGTACATCCCAGACCCTAACCACTGGAGTGAACCTGCCTTCCCACACTCTCAGACAGTACATCCCAGACCCTAACCACTGGAGTGAACCTGCCTCTCCCCACACTCTCAGACAGTACATCCCAGACCCTAACCACTGGAGTGAACCTGCCCTCCCACACTCTCAGACAGTACATCCCAGACCCTAACCACTGGAGTGAACCTGCCTCTCCCACACTCTCAGACAGTACATCCCAGACCCTAACCACTGGAGTGAACCTGCCTTCCCACACTCTCAGACAGTACATCCCAGACCCTAACCACTGGAGTGAACCTGCCTCTCCCCACACTCTCAGACAGTACATCCCAGACCCTAACCACTGGAGTGAACCTGCCTTCCCACACTCTCAGACAGTACATCCCAGACCCTAACCACTGGAGTGAACCTGCCTCCCACACTCTCAGACAGTACATCCCAGACCCTAACCACTGGAGTGAACCTGCCTCTCCCACACTCTCAGACAGTACATCCCAGACCCTAACCACTGGAGTGAACCTGCCTCCCCCACTCTCAGACAGTACATCCCAGACCCTAACCACTGGAGTGAACCTGCCTCTCCCCACACTCTCAGACAGTACATCCCAGACCCTAACCACTGGAGTGAACCTGCCTCCCCCACACTCTCAGACAGTACATCCCAGACCCTAACCACTGGAGTGAACCTGCCTCTCCCCACACTCTCAGACAGTACATCCCAGACCCTAACCACTGGAGTGAACCTGCCTCTCCCCACACTCTCAGACAGTACATCCCAGACCCTAACCACTGGAGTGAACCTGCCTCCCCACACTCTCAGACAGTACATCCCAGACCCTAACCACTGGAGTGAACCTGCCCTCCCACACTCTCAGACAGTACATCCCAGACCCTAACCACTGGAGTGAACCTGCCTCCCACACTCTCAGACAGTACATCCCAGACCCTAACCACTGGAGTGAACCTGCCTCTCCCCACACTCTCAGACAGTACATCACAGACCCTAACCACTGGAGTGAACCTGCCTCTCCCCACACTCTCAGACAGTACATCCCAGACCCTAACCACTGGAGTGAACCTGACTCCCCCACACCCTCAGACAGTACATCCCAGACCCTAACCACTGGAGTGAACCTGCCTTCCCACACTCTCAGACAGTACATCCCAGACCCTAACCACTGGAGTGAACCTGCCTCCCCCACACTCTCAGACAGTACATCCCAGACCCTAACCACTGGAGTGAACCTGCCTCTCCCACACTCTCAGACAGTACATCCCAGACCCTAACCACTGGAGTGAACCTGCCTCGTCCACACTCTCAGACAGTACATCCCAGACCCTAACCACTGGAGTGAACCTGCCCTCCCACACTCTCAGACAGTACATCCCAGACCCTAACCACTGGAGTGAACCTGCCTCCCCACACTCTCAGACAGTACATCCCAGACCCTAACCACTGGAGTTAACCTGCCTCCCCCACACTCTCAGACAGTACATCCCAGACCCTAACCGCAGGAGTGTACCTGCCTCCCCGACTCTCAGACAGTACATCCCACTCCCTAACCACTGGAGTGAACCTGCCTCTCCCACACTCTCAGACAGTACATCCCAGACCCTAACCACTGGAGTGAACCTGCCTCCCACACTCTCAGACAGTACATCCCAGACCCTAACCACTGGAGTGAACCTGCCCTCCCCACACTCTCAGACAGTACATCCCAGACCCTAACCACTGGAGTGAACCTGCCTCTCCCACACTATCACACAGTACATCCCAGACCCTAACCACTGGAGTGAACCTGCCTCCCCCACACTCTCAGACAGTACATCCCAGACCCTAAACACTGGAGTGAACCTGCCTCCCCCACTCTCAGACAGTACATCCCAGACCCTAACCACTGGAGTGAACCTGCCTCCCCCACACTCTCAGACAGTACGTCCCAGGCTCTAACCACTGGAGTGAACCTGCCTCCCCCACACTCTCAGACAGTACATCCCAGACCCTAACCACTGGAGTGAACCTGCCTCCCCCACACTCTCAGACAGTACATCCCAGACCCTAACCACTGGAGTGAACCTGCCTCCCCCACACTCTCAGACAGTACATCCCAGATCCTAACCACTGGAGTGAACCTGCCTCTCCCACACTCTCAGACAGTACATCCCAGACCCTAACCACTGGAGTGAACCTGCCTCTCCCACACTCTCAGACAGTACATCCCAGACCCTAACCACTGGAGTGAACCTGCCTCCCCCACTCTCAGACAGTACATCCCACACCCTAACCACTGGAGTGAACCTGCCTCTCCCACACTCTCAGACAGTACATCCCAGATCCTAACCACTGGAGTGAACCTGCCTCCCCCACACTCTCAGACAGTACATCCCAGACCCTAACCACTGGAGTGAACCTGCCTCCCCCACTCTCAGACAGTACATCCCAGACCCTAACCACTGGAGTGAACCTGCCTCCCCACACTCTCAGACAGTACGTCCCAGGCTCTAACCACTGGAGTGAACCTGCCTCCCCCACACTCTCAGACAGTACATCCCAGACCCTAACCACTGGAGTGAACCTGCCTCTCCCACACTCTCAGACAGTACATCCCAGACCCTAACCAATGCAGTGAACCTGCCTCCTCCACACTCTCAGACAGTACATCCCAGACCCTAACCACTGGAGTGAACCTGCCTCCCCCACACTCTCAGACAGTACATCCCAGACCCTAACCACTGGAGTGAACCTGCCTCCCCCACTCTCAGACAGTACATCCCAGACCCTAACCACTGGAGTGAACCTGCCTCCCCACACTCTCAGACAGTACGTCCCAGGCTCTAACCACTGGAGTGAACCTGCCTCCCCCACACTCTCAGACAGTACATCCCAGACCCTAACCACTGGAGTGAACCTGCCTCTCCCACACTCTCAGACAGTACATCCCAGACCCTAACCAATGCAGTGAATCTGCCTCACCCACACTCTCAGACAGTACATCCCAGACCTAACCACTGGAGTGAACCTGCCTCCCCACACTCTCAGACAGTACATCCCGGTCCCTAACCACTGAAGTGAACCTGCGTCTACCACACTCTCAGACAGTACATCCCAGACCCTAACCACTGGAGTGAACCTACCTCTCCCCCACACTCTCAGACAGTACATCCCAGACCCTAACCACTGGAGTGAACCTGCCTCCCCCACACTCTCAGACAGTACATCCCAGACCCTAACCACTGGAGTGTACCTTCCTCCCCCACTCTCAGACAGTACATCCCAGACCCTAACCACTGGAGTGAACCTGCCTCCCCACACTCTCAGACAGTACATCCCAGACACTAACCACTGGAGTGTACCTTCCTCCCCCACTCTCAGACAGTACATCCCAGACCCTAAACACTGGAGTGTACCTGCCTCCCCAACTCTCAGACAGTACATCCCAGACCGTAACCAGTGTACTGAACCTGCGTCTCCCACACTCTCAGACAGTACATCCCAGATTCTAACCACTGCAGTGAACCTGCCTCCCCCACTCTCAGACAGTACATCCCAGACCCTAACCACTGGCGTGAACCTGCGTCTCCCACACTCTCAGACAGTACATCCCAGACCCGAACCACTGGAGTGAACCTGCCTCGTCCACACTCTCAGACAGTACATCCCAGATCCTAACCACTGGAGTGTACCTGCCTCCCCCACTCTCAGACAGTACATCCCACACCCTAACCACTGGAGTGAACCTGCGTCTCCCACACTCTCAGACAGTACATCCCAGATCCTAACCACTGGAGTGAACCTGCATCTCCCACACTATCACACAGTACATCCCAGACCCTAACCACTGGAGTGAACCTGCCTCCCCCTCACTCTCAGATAGTACATCCCAGACCCTAAACACTGGAGTGTACCTGCCTCCCCCACTCTCAGACAGTACATCCCAGACCCTAACCACTGGGGTGAACTTGCCTCCCCCACACTCTCAGACAGTACGTCCCAGGCTCTAACCACTGGAGTGAACCTGCCTCCTCCACACTCTCAGACAGTACATCCTAGACTCTAACCACTGGAGTGAACCTGCCTCCCCCACACTCTCAGACAGTACATCCCAGACCCTAACCAATGCAGTGAATCTGCCTCACCCACACTCTCAGACAGTACATCCCAGACCCTAACCACTGGAGTGAACCTGCCTCCCCCACACTCTCAGACAGTACATCCCGGTCCCTAACCACTGAAGTGAACCTGCGTCTACCACACTCTCAGACAGTACATCCCAGGCCTAACCACTGGAGTGAACCTACCACTCCCCCACACTCTCAGACAGTACATCCCAGACCCTAACCACTGGAGTGTACCTTCCTCCCCCACTCTCAGACAGTACATCCCAGACCCAAACCACTGCAGTGAACCTGCCTCCCCACACTCTCAGACAGTACATCCCAGACCCTAACCACTGGAGTGTACCTTCCTCCCCCACTCTCAGACAGTACATCCCAGACCCTAAACACTGGAGTGTACCTGCCTCCCCAACTCTCAGACCGTACATCCCAGACCGTAACCACTGTACTGAACCTGCGTCTCCCACACTCTCAGACAGTGCATCCCAGATTCTAACCACTGCAGTGAACCTGCCTCCCCCACTCTCAGACAGTACATCCCAGACCCTAACCACTGGAGTGAACCTGCCTCTCCCACACTCTCAGACAGTACATCCCAGACCCTAACCACTGGAGTGAACCTGCCTCGTCCACACTCTCAGACAGTACATCCCAGAACCTAACCACTGGAGTGTACCTGCCTCCCCCACTCTCAGACAGTACATCCCAGACCCTAACCACTGGAGTGAACCTGCGTCTCCCACACTCTCAGACAGTACATCCCAGACCCTAACCACTGGAGTGAACCTGCCTCTCCCACACTATCACACAGTACATCCCAGACCCTAACCACTGGAGTGAACCTGCCTCCCCCACACTCTCAGACAGTACATCCCAGACCCTAACCACTGGAGTGAACCTGCCTCCCCCACTCTCAGACAGTACATCCCAGACCCTAACCACTGGAGTGAACCTGCCTCCCCACACTCTCAGACAGTACGTCCCAGGCTCTAACCACTGGAGTGAACCTGCCTCCCCCACACTCTCAGACAGTACATCCCAGACCCTAACCACTGGAGTGAACCTGCCTCTCCCACACTCTCAGACAGTACATCCCAGACCCTAACCAATGCAGTGAACCTGCCTCCTCCACACTCTCAGACAGTACATCCCAGACCCTAACCACTGGAGTGAACCTGCCTCCCCCACTCTCAGACAGTACATCCCAGACCCTAACCACTGGAGTGAACCTGCCTCCCCCACTCTCAGACAGTACATCCCAGACCCTAACCACTGGAGTGAACCTGCCTCTCCCACACTCTCAGACAGTACATCCCAGACCCGAACCACTGGAGTAAACCTGCCTCGTCCACACTCTCAGACAGTACATCCCAGACCCTAACCACAGGGGTGTACCTGCCTCCCCTACTCTCAGACAGTACATCCCAGACCCTAACCACTGGAGTGAACCTGCCTCTCCCACACTCTCAGACAGTACATCCCAGATCCTAACCACTGGAGTGAACCTGCCTCTCCCACACTATCACACAGTACATCCCAGACCCTAACCACTGGAGTGAACCTGCCTCCCCCACACTCTCAGACAGTACATCCCAGACCCTAACCACTGGAGTGAACCTGCCTCCCCCACACTCTCAGACAGTACATCCCAGACCCTAACCACTGGAGTGAACCTGCCTCCCCCACACTCTCAGACAGTACATCCCAGACCCTAACCACTGGAGTGAACCTGCCTCCCCCACTCTCAGACAGTACATCCCAGACCCTAACCACTGGAGTGAACCTGCCTCCCCACACTCTCAGACAGTACGTCCCAGACCCTAACCACTGGAGTGAACCTGCCTCCCCCACACTCTCAGACAGTACATCCCAGACCCTAACCACTGGAGTGAACCTGCCTCCCCCACACTCTCAGACAGTACATCCCAGACCCTAACCACTGGAGTGAACCTGCCTCCTCCACACTCTCAGACAGTACATCCCAGACCCTAACCAATGCAGTGAACCTGCCTCTCCCACACTCTCAGACAGTACATCCCAGACCCTAACCACTGGAGTGAACCTGCCTCCCCACACTCTCAGACAGTACATCCCAGACCCTAACCACTGGAGTGAACCTGCCTCCCCCACACTCTCAGACAGTACATCCCAGACCCTAACCACTGGAGTGAACCTGCCTCCCCACACTCTCAGACAGTACATCCCAGACCCTAACCACTGGAGTGAACCTGCCTCCCCACACTCTCAGACAGTACGTCCCAGGCTCTAACCACTGGAGTGAACCTGCCTCTCCCCCACTCTCAGACAGTACATCCCAGACCCTAACCACTGGAGTGAACCTGCCTCCCCCACACTCTCAGACAGTACATCCCAGGCCCTAACCACTGGAGTGAACCTACCTCTCCCCCACACTCTCAGACAGTACATCCCAGACCCTAACCACTGGAGTGAACCTGCCTCCCCCACACTCTCAGACAGTACATCCCAGACCCTAACCACTGGAGTGAACCTGCCTCCCCCACTCTCAGACAGTACATCCCAGACCCTAACCACTGGAGTGAACCTGCCTCCCCACACTCTCAGACAGTACATCCCAGACCCTAACCACTGGAGTGAACCTGCCTCCCCCACTCTCAGACAGTACATCCCAGACCCTAACCACTGGAGTGAACCTGCCTCCCCACACTCTCAGACAGTACATCCCAGACCCTAACCACTGGAGTGAACCTGCCTCTCCCACACTCTCAGACAGTACATCCCAGACCCTAACCACTGGAGTGAACCTGCCTCCCCCACTCTCAGACAGTACATCCCAGACCCTAACCACTGGAGTGAACCTGCCTCCCCACACTCTCAGACAGTACATCCCAGACCCTAACCACTGGAGTGAACCTGCCTCGTCCACACTCTCAGACAGTACATCCCAGACCCTAACCACTGGAGTGAACCTGCCTCCCCCACTCTCAGACAGTACATCCCAGACCCTAACCACTGGAGTGAACCTGCCTCTCCCACACTCTCAGACAGTACATCCCAGACCCTAACCACTGGAGTGAACCTGCCTCCCCCACTCTCAGACAGTACATCCCAGACCCTAACCACTGGAGTGAACCTGCCTCCCCACACTCTCAGACAGTACGTCCCAGGCTCTAACCACTGGAGTGAACCTGCCTCCCCCACACTCTCAGACAGTACATCCCAGACCCTAACCACTGGAGTGAACCTGCCTCCCCCACACTCTCAGACAGTACATCCCAGACCCTAACCACTGGAGTGAACCTGCCTCCCCACACTCTCAGACAGTACATCCCAGACCCTAACCACTGGAGTGAACCTGCCTCCCCCACACTCTCAGACAGTACATCCCGGTCCCTAACCACTGGAGTGAACCTGCGTCTCCACACTCTCAGACAGTACATCCCAGACCTAACCACTGGAGTGAACCTACCACTCCCCCACACTCTCAGACAGTACATCCCAGACCCTAACCACTGGAGTGTACCTGCCTCCCCCACTCTCAGACAGTACATCCCAGACCCTAACCACTGGAGTGAACCTGCCTCCCCCACACTCTCAGACAGTACATCCCAGACCCTAACCACTGGAGTGTACCTGCCTCCCCCACTCTCAGACAGTACATCCCAGACCCTAACCACTGGAGTGAACCTGCCTCCCCACACTCTCAGACAGTACATCCCAGACCTAACCACTGGAGTGAACCTGCCTCTCCCACACTCTCAGACAGTACATCCCAGACCCTAACCACTGGAGTGAACCTGCCTCCCCCACACTCTCAGACAGTACATCCCAGACCCTAACCACTGGAGTGAACCTGCCTCTCCCACACTCTCAGACAGTACATCCCAGACCCTAACCACTGGAGTGAACCTGCCTCGTCCACACTCTCAGACAGTACATCCCAGACCCTAACCACTGGAGTGAACCTGCCTCCCCCACTCTCAGACAGTACATCCCAGACCCTAACCACTGGAGTGAACCTGCCTCTCCCACACTCTCAGACAGTACATCCCAGACCCTAACCACTGGAGTGAACCTGCCTCCCCACACTCTCAGACAGTACATCCCAGACCCTAACCACTGGAGTGAACCTGCCTCCCCCACACTCTCAGACAGTACATCCCAGACCCTAACCACTGGAGTGAACCTGCCTCCCCCACTCTCAGACAGTACATCCCAGACCCTAACCACTGGGTGAACCTGCCTCCCCACACTCTCAGACAGTACGTCCCAGGCTCTAACCACTGGAGTGAACCTGCCTCCCCCACACTCTCAGACAGTACATCCCAGACCCTAACCACTGGAGTGAACCTGCCTCCCCACACTCTCAGACAGTACGTCCCAGGCTCTAACCACTGGAGTGAACCTGCCTCCCCACACTCTCAGACAGTACATCCCAGACCCTAACCACTGGAGTGAACCTGCCTCTCCCACACTCTCAGACAGTACATCCCAGACCCTAACCACTGGAGTGAACCTGCCTCCCCACACTCTCAGACAGTACATCCCAGACCCTAACCACTGGAGTGAACCTGCCTCCCCCACTCTCAGACAGTACATCCCAGACCCTAACCACTGGAGTGAACCTGCCTCCCCCACTCTCAGACAGTACATCCCAGACCCTAACCACTGGAGTGAACCTGCCTCTCCCACACTCTCAGACAGTACATCCCAGACCCTAACCACTGGAGTGAACCTGCCTCCTCCACACTCTCAGACAGTACATCCCAGACCCTAACCACAGGAGTGAACCTGCCTCCCCCACTCTCAGACAGTACATCCCAGACCCTAACCACTGGAGTGAACCTGCCTCTCCCACACTCTCAGACAGTACATCCCAGACCCTAACCACTGGAGTGAACCTGCCTCTCCCACACTATCAGACAGTACATCCCAGACCCTAACCACTGGAGTGAACCTGCCTCCCCCACACTCTCAGACAGTACATCCCAGACCCTAACCACTGGAGTGAACCTGCCTCCCCCACTCTCAGACAGTACATCCCAGACCCTAACCACTGGAGTGAACCTGCCTCCCCACACTCTCAGACAGTACGTCCCAGGCTCTAACCACTGGAGTGAACCTGCCTCCCCACACTCTCAGACAGTACATCCCAGACCCTAACCACTGGAGTGAACCTGCCTCTCCCACACTCTCAGACAGTACATCCCAGACCCTAACCAATGCAGTGAACCTGCCTCCCCCACACTCTCAGACAGTACATCCCAGACCCTAACCACTGGAGTGAACCTGCCTCCCCCACTCTCAGACAGTACATCCCAGACCCTAACCACTGGAGTGAACCTGCCTCCCCACACTCTCAGACAGTACATCCCAGACCCTAACCACTGGAGTGAACCTGCCTCCCCCACACTCTCAGACAGTACATCCCAGACCCTAACCACTGGAGTGAACCTGCCTCCCCACACTCTCAGACAGTACATCCCAGACCCTAACCACTGGAGTGAACCTGCCTCCCCCACACTCTCAGACAGTACATCCCAGACCCTAACCACTGGAGTGAACCTGCCTCTCCCACACTCTCAGACAGTACATCCCAGACCCTAACCAATGCAGTGAATCTGCCTCACCCACACTCTCAGACAGTACGTCCCAGGCTCTAACCACTGGAGTGAACCTGCCTCCCCCACAATCTCAGACAGTACATCCCGGTCCCTAACCACTGAAGTGAACCTGCGTCTACCACACTCTCAGACAGTACATCCCAGACCCTAACCACTGGAGTGAACCTGCCTCCCCCACTCTCAGACAGTACATCCCAGACCCTAACCACTGGAGTGAACCTGCCTCCCCCACTCTCAGACAGTACATCCCAGACCCTAACCACTGGAGTGAACCTGCCTCTCCCCACACTCTCAGACAGTACATCCCAGACCCTAACCACTGGAGTGAACCTGCCTCCCCCACTCTCAGACAGTACATCCCAGACCCTAACCACTGGAGTGAACCTGCCTCCCCCCACACTCTCAGACAGTACATCCCAGACCCTAACCACTGGAGTGAACCTGCCTCCCCCACTCTCAGACAGTACATCCCAGACCCTAACCACTGGAGTGAACCTGCCTCTCCCACACTCTCAGACAGTACATCCCAGACCCTAACCACTGGAGTGAACCTGCCTCTCCCACACTATCAGACAGTACATCCCAGACCCTAACCACTGGAGTGAACCTGCCTCCCCCACACTCTCAGACAGTACATCCCAGACCCTAACCACTGGAGTGAACCTGCCTCCCCACACTCTCAGACAGTACGTCCCAGGCTCTAACCACTGGAGTGAACCTGCCTCCCCCACACTCTCAGACAGTACATCCCAGACCCTAACCACTGGAGTGAACCTGCCTCTCCCACACTCTCAGACAGTACATCCCAGACCCTAACCACTGGAGTGAACCTGCCTCCCCCACTCTCAGACAGTACATCCCAGACCCTAACCACTGGAGTGAACCTGCCTCCCCCACTCTCAGACAGTACATCCCAGACCCTAACCACTGGAGTGAACCTGCCTCTCCCACACTCTCAGACAGTACATCCCAGACCCGAACCACTGGAGTGAACCTGCCTCGTCCACACTCTCAGACAGTACATCCCAGACCCTAACCACAGGAGTGAACCTGCCTCCCCCACTCTCAGACAGTACATCCCAGACCCTAACCACTGGAGTGAACCTGCCTCTCCCACACTCTCAGACAGTACATCCCAGACCCTAACCACTGGAGTGAACCTGCCTCTCCCACACTATCACACAGTACATCCCAGACCCTAACCACTGGAGTGAACCTGCCTCCCCCACACTCTCAGACAGTACATCCCAGACCCTAACCACTGGAGTGAACCTGCCTCCCCCACACTCTCAGACAGTACATCCCAGACCCTAACCACTGGAGTGAACCTGCCTCCCCCACACTCTCAGACAGTACATCCCAGACCCTAACCACTGGAGTGAACCTGCCTCCCCACACTCTCAGACAGTACGTCCCAGACCCTAACCACTGGAGTGAACCTGCCTCCCCCACACTCTCAGACAGTACATCCCAGACCCTAACCACTGGAGTGAACCTGCCTCCCCCACACTCTCAGACAGTACATCCCAGACCCTAACCACTGGAGTGAACCTGCCTCTCCCACTCTCAGACAGTACATCCCAGACCCTAACCAATGCAGTGAACCTGCCTCTCCCACACTCTCAGACAGTACATCCCAGACCCTAACCACTGGAGTGAACCTGCCTCCCCACACTCTCAGACAGTACATCCCAGACCCTAACCACTGGAGTGAACCTGCCTCCCCCACACTCTCAGACAGTACATCCCAGACCCTAACCACTGGAGTGAACCTGCCTCCCCAACTCTCAGACAGTACATCCCAGACCCTAACCACTGGAGTGAACCTGCCTCCCCACACTCTCAGACAGTACGTCCCAGGCTCTAACCACTGGAGTGAACCTGCCTCTCCCCCACTCTCAGACAGTACATCCCAGACCCTAACCACTGGAGTGAACCTGCCTCCCCCACACTCTCAGACAGTACATCCCAGACCCTAACCACTGGAGTGAACCTGCCTCCCCACACTCTCAGACAGTACATCCCAGACACTAACCACTGGAGTGAACCTGCCTCCCCCACTCTCAGACAGTACATCCCAGACCCTAACCACTGGAGTGACCTGCCTCCCCACACTCTCAGACAGTACATCCCAGACCGTAACCACTGTACTGAACCTGCGTCTCCCACACTCTCAGACAGTACATCCCAGACCCTAACCACTGGAGTGAACCTGCCTCCCCCACTCTCAGACAGTACATCCCAGACCCTAACCACTGGAGTGAACCTGCCTCTCCCACACTCTCAGACAGTACATCCCAGACCCTAACCACTGGAGTGAACCTGCCTCCCCACACTCTCAGACAGTACATCCCAGACCCTAACCACAGGAGTGTACCTGCCTCCCCCACTCTCAGACAGTACATCCCAGACCCTAACCACTGGAGTGAACCTGCCTCTCCCACACTCTCAGACAGTACATCCCAGATCCTAACCACTGGAGTGAACCTGCCTCTCCCACACTATCACACAGTACATCCCAGACCCTAACCACTGGAGTGAACCTGCCTCCCCCACACTCTCAGACAGTACATCCCAGACCCTAACCACTGGAGTGTACCTGCCTCCCCCACTCTCAGACAGTACATCCCAGACCCTAACCACTGGGTGAACCTGCCTCCCCACACTCTCAGACAGTACGTCCCAGGCTCTAACCACTGGAGTGAACCTGCCTCCCCCACACTCTCAGACAGTACATCCCAGACCCTAACCACTGGAGTGAACCTGCCTCTCCCACACTCTCAGACAGTACATCCCAGACCCTAACCAATGCAGTGTATCTGCCTCACCCACACTCTCAGACAGTACATCCCAGACCCTAACCACTGGAGTGAACCTGCCTCCCCCACACTCTCAGACAGTACATCCCAGTCCCTAACCACTGAAGTGAACCTGCGTCTACCACACTCTCAGACAGTACATCCCAGACCTAACCACTGGAGTGAACCTACCACTCCCCCACACTCTCAGACAGTACATCCCAGACCCTAACCACTGGAGTGAACCTGCCTCCCCCACTCTCAGACAGTACATCCCAGACCCTAACCACTGGAGTGAACCTGCCTCCCCCACTCTCAGACAGTACATCCCAGACCCTAACCACTGGAGTGAACCTGCCTCCCCCACTCTCAGACAGTACATCCCAGACCCTAACCACTGGAGTGAACCTGCCTCCCCACACTCTCAGACAGTACATCCCAGACCTAACCACTGGAGTGAACCTGCCTCTCCCACACTCTCAGACAGTGCATCCCAGACCCTAACCACTGGAGTGAACCTGCCTCCCCGACTCTCAGACAGTACATCCCAGACCCTAACCACTGGAGTGAACCTGCCTCTCCCACACTCTCAGACAGTACATCCCAGACCCTAACCACTGGAGTGAACCTGCCTCGTCCACACTCTCAGACAGTACATCCCAGACCTAACCACTGGAGTGTACCTGCCTCCCCCACTCTCAGACAGTACATCCCAGACCCTAACCACTGGAGTGAACCTGCCTCTCCCACACTCTCAGACAGTACATCCCAGACCCTAACCACTGGAGTGAACCTGCCTCTCCCACACTATCAGACAGTACATCCCAGACCCTAACCACTGGAGTGAACCTGCCTCCCCCACACTCTCAGACAGTACATCCCAGACCCTAACCACTGGAGTGAACCTGCCTCCCCACACTCTCAGACAGTACGTCCCAGGCTCTAACCACTGGAGTGAACCTGCCTCCCCCACACTCTCAGACAGTACATCCCAGACCCTAACCACTGGAGTGAACCTGCCTCCCCACACTCTCAGACAGTACGTCCCAGGCTCTAACCACTGGAGTGAACCTGCCTCCCCCACACTCTCAGACAGTACATCCCAGACCCTAACCACTGGAGTGAACCTGCCTCTCCCACACTCTCAGACAGTACATCCCAGACCCTAACCAATGCAGTGAACCTGCCTCCCCCACACTCTCAGACAGAACATCCCAGACCCTAACCACTGGAGTGAACCTGCCTCCCCCACTCTCAGACAGTACATCCCAGACCCTAACCACTGGAGTGAACCTGCCTCTCCCACACTCTCAGACAGTACATCCCAGACCCGAACCACTGGAGTGAACCTGCCTCGTCCACACTCTCAGACAGTACATCCCAGACCCTAACCACAGGGGTGTACCTGCCTCCCCTACTCTCAGACAGTACATCCCAGACCCTAACCACTGGAGTGAACCTGCCTCTCCCACACTCTCAGACAGTACATCCCAGATCCTAACCACTGGAGTGAACCTGCCTCTCCCACACTATCACACAGTACATCCCAGACCCTAACCACTGGAGTGAACCTGCCTCCCCCACACTCTCAGACAGTACATCCCAGACCCTAACCACTGGAGTGAACCTGCCTCCCCCCACTCTCAGACAGTACATCCCAGACCCTAACCACTGGAGTGAACCTGCCTCCCCACACTCTCAGACAGTACGTCCCAGGCTCTAACCACTGGAGTGAACCTGCCTCCCCCACACTCTCAGACAGTACATCCCAGACCCTAACCACTGGAGTGAACCTGCCTCTCCCACACTCTCAGACAGTACATCCCAGATCCTAACCAATGCAGTGAACCTGCCTCCCCCACACTCTCAGACAGTACATCCCAGACCCTAACCACTGGAGTGAACCTGCCTCCCCCACTCTCAGACAGTACATCCCAGACCCTAACCACTGGAGTGAACCTGCCTCCCCACACTCTCAGACAGTACATCCCAGACCCTAACCACTGGAGTGAACCTGCCTCCCCCACACTCTCAGACAGTACATCCCAGACCCTAACCAATGCAGTGAACCTGCCTCCTCCACACTCTCAGACAGTACATCCCAGACCCTAACCACTGGAGTGAACCTGCCTCCCCCACACTCTCAGACAGTACATCCCAGACCCTAACCACTGGAGTGAACCTGCCTCTCCCACACTCTCAGACAGTACGTCCCAGACCCTAACCACTGGAGTGAACCTGCCTCCCCACACTCTCAGACAGTACGTCCCAGGCTCTAACCACTGGAGTGAACCTGCCTCCCCCACACTCTCAGACAGTACATCCCGGTCCCTAACCACTGAAGTGAACCTGCCTCCCCCACTCTCAGACAGTACATCCCAGACCCTAACCACTGGAGTGAACCTGCCTCCCCCACTCTCAGACAGTACATCCCAGACCCTAACCACTGGAGTGAACCTGACTCCTCCACACTCTCAGACAGTACATCCCAGACCCTAACCACTGGAGTGAACCTGCCTCCCCCACATTTTCAGACAGTACATCCCAGATCCTAACCATTGGAGTGAACCTGCCTCCCCACACTCTCAGACAGTACATCCCAGATTCTAACCACGAGAGTGAACCTGCCTCTCCCACACTCTCAGACAGTACATCCCAGACCCTAACCACTGGAGTGAACCTGCCTCTCCCCACACTCTCAGACAGTACATCCCAGACCCTAACCACTGGAGTGAACCTGCCTCCCCCACTCTCAGACAGTACATCCCAGACCCTAACCACTGGAGTGAACCTGCCTCCCCACACTCTCAGACAGTACATCCCAGACCCTAACCACTGGAGTGAACCTGCCTCTCCCACACTCTCAGACAGTACATCCCAGACCCTAACCACTGGAGTGAACCTGCCTCCCCCACTCTCAGACAGTACATCCCAGACCCTAACCACTGGAGTGAACCTGCCTCCCCACACTCTCAGACAGTACATCCCAGACCCTAACCACTGGAGTGAACCTGCCTCTCCCACACTCTCAGACAGTACATCCCAGACCCTAACCACTGGATTGTACCTGCCTACCCCACTCTCAGACAGTACATCCCAGACCCTAACCACTGGAGTGAACCTGCCTCCTCCACACTCTCAGACAGTACATCCCAGACCCTAACCACTGGAGTGAACCTGCGTCTCCACACTCTCAGACAGTACATCCCAGACCCTAACCACTGGAGTGAACCTGCCTCCTCCACACTCTCAGACAGTACATCCCAGACCCTAACCACTGGAGTGAACCTGCCTCCCCCACACTCTCAGACAGTACATCCCAGACCCTAACCACTGGAGTGAACCTGCCTCCCCCACACTCTCAGACAGTACATCCCAGACCCTAACCACTGGAGTGAACCTGCCTCCCCACACTCTCAGACAGTACATCCCAGACCCTAACCACTGGAGTGAACCTGCCTCCCCCACTCTCAGACAGAACATCCCAGACCCTAACCACTGGAGTGAACCTGCCTCCCCACACTCTCAGACAGTACATCCCAGACCCTAACCACTGGAGTGAACCTGCCTCCCCACACTCTCAGACAGTACATCCCAGACCCTAACACTGGAGTGAACCTGCCTCCCACACTCTCAGACAGTACATCCCAGACCCTAACCACTGTACTGAACCTGCCTCTCCCACACTCTCAGACAGTACATCCCAGACCCTAACCACTGGAGTGAACCTGCCCTCCCACACTCTCAGACAGTACATCCCAGACCCTAACCACTGGAGTGAACCTGCCTCCCCCACTCTCAGACAGTACATCCCAGACCCTAACCACTGGAGTGAACCTGCCTCTCCCACACTCTCAGACAGTACATCCCAGACCCTAACCACTGGAGTGAACCTGCCTCTCCCACACTCTCAGACAGTACATCCCAGACCCTAACCACTGGAGTGAACCTGCCTCCCCCACACTCAGACAGTACATCCCAGACCCTAACCACTGGAGTGAACCTGCCTCCCCCACACTCTCAGACAGTACATCCCAGACCCTAACCACTGGAGTGAACCTGCCTCTCCCCACACTCTCAGACAGTACATCCCAGACCCTAACCACTGGAGTGAACCTGCCTCCCCACACTCTCAGACAGTACATCCCAGACCCTAACCACTGGAGTGAACCTGCCTCCCCACACTCTCAGACAGTACATCCCAGACCCTAACCACTGGAGTGAACCTGCCTCCCCACACTCTCAGACAGTACATCCCAGACCCTAACCACTGGAGTGAACCTGCCTCTCCCCACACTCTCAGACAGTACATCCCAGACCCTAACCACTGGAGTGAACCTGCCCTCCCCACACTCTCAGACAGTACATCCCAGACCCTAACCACTGGAGTGAACCTGCCTCTCCCCACACTCTCAGACAGTACATCCCAGACCCTAACCACTGGAGTGAACCTGCCTCCCCACACTCTCAGACAGTACATCCCAGACCCTAACCACTGGAGTGAACCTGCCTCTCCCACACTCTCAGACAGTACATCCCAGACCCTAACCACTGGAGTGAACCTGCCTCCCCCACTCTCAGACAGTACATCCCAGACCCTAACCACTGGAGTGAACCTGCCTCTCCCACACTCTCAGACAGTACATCCCAGATCCTAACCACTGGAGTGAACCTGCCTCCCCCACACTCTCAGACAGTACATCCCAGACCCTAACCACTGGAGTGAACCTGCCTCCCCCACTCTCAGACAGTACATCCCAGACCCTAACCACTGGAGTGAACCTGCCTCTCCCCCACACTCTCAGACAGTACATCCCAGACCCTAACCACTGGAGTGAACCTGCCTCTCCCCCACACTCTCAGACAGTACATCCCAGACCCGAACCACTGGAGTGAACCTGCCTCCTCCACACTCTCAGACAGTACATCCCAGACCCTAACCACTGGAGTGAACCTGCCTCCCCACACTCTCAGACAGTACATCCCAGACCCTAACCACTGGAGTGAACCTGCCTCCCACACTCTCAGACAGTACATCCCAGACCCTAACCACTGGAGTGAACCTGCCTCGTCCACACTCTCAGACAGTACATCCCAGACCCTAACCACTGGAGTGAACCTGCCTCCCCCAGTCTCAGACAGTACATCCCAGACCCTAACCACTGGAGTGAACCTGCCTCCCCCACTCTCAGACAGTACATCCCACATCCTAACCACTGGAGTGAACCTGCCTCCCCACACTCTCAGACAGTACATCCCAGACCCTAACCACTGGAGTGAACCTGCCTCCCCCACACTCTCAGACAGTACATCCCAGATCCTAACCACTGGAGTGAACCTGCCTCTCCCACTCTCAGACAGTACATCCCAGACCTAACCACTGGAGTGAACCTGCCTCCCCCACTCTCAGACAGTACCTCCCAGATCCTAACCACTGGAGTGAACCTGCCTCCCCCACTCTCAGACAGTACATCCCAGACTCTAACCACTGGAGTGAACCTGCCTCTCCCACACTCTCAGACAGTACATCCCAGACCCTAACCACTGGAGTGAACCTGCCCTTCCCACACTCTCAGACAGTACATCCCAGACCCTAACCACTGGAGTGAACCTGCCTCCCCCACACTCTCAGACAGTACATCCCAGACCCTAACCACTGGAGTGAACCTGCTTCTCCTCCACACTCTCAGACAGTACATCCCAGACCCTAACCACTGCAGTGAACCTGCCTCCCCCACACTCTCAGACAGTACATCCCAGACCCTAACCACTGGAGTGAACCTGCCTCCCCCACTCTCAGACAGTACATCCCAGACCCAAACCACTGCAGTGAACCTGCCTCCCCGACCCTCTCAGACAGTACATCCCAGACCCTAACCACTGGAGTGTACCTTCCTCCCCCTTCTCAGACAGTACATCCCAGACCCTAACACTGGAGTGTACCTGCCTCCCCAACTCTCAGACAGTACATCCCAGACCCTAACTACTGGAGTGAACCTGCCCTTCGCACACTCTCAGACAGTACATCCCAGACCCTAAACACTGGAGTGAACCTGCCTCCCCCACTCTCAGACAGTACATCCCAGACCCTAACCACTGGCGTGAACCTGCGTCTCCCACACTCTCAGACAGTACATCCCAGACCCTAACCACTGGAGTGAACCTGCCTCGTCCACACTCTCAGACAGTACATCCCAGACCCTAACCACAGGAGTGTACCTGCCTCCCCCACTCTCAGACAGTACATCCCAGACCCTAACCACTGGAGTGAACCTGCCTCCCCCACACTCTCAGACAGTACATCCCAGACCCTAACCACTGGAGTGAACCTGCCTTCGCCCACTCTCAGACAGTACATCCCAGATCCTAACCACTGGAGTGAACCTGCCTCTCCCCACACTCTCAGACAGTACATCCCAGACCCTAACCACTGGAGTGAACCTGCCTCTCCCCACACTCTCAGACAGTACATCCCAGACCCTAACCACTGGAGTGAACCTGCCTCTCCCCCACACTCTCAGACAGTACATCCCAGACCCTAACCACTGGAGTGAACCTGCCTCTCCCCCACTCTCAGACAGTACATCCCAGACCCGAACCACTGGAGTGAACCTGCCTCTCCCCACACTCTCAGACAGTACATCCCAGACCCTAACCACTGGAGTGAACCTGCCTCTCCCCCACACTCTCAGACAGTACATCCCAGACCCTAACCACTGGAGTGAACCTGCCTCTCCCCCACACTCTCAGACAGTACATCCCAGACCCTAACCACTGCAGTGAACCTGCCTCTCCCCCACACTCTCAGACAGTACATCCCAGACCCTAAACACTGGAGTGTACCTGCCCATCCCACACTCTCAGACAGTACATCCCAGATCCTAACCACTGGAGTGTACCTGCCTCCCCCACTCTCAGACAGTACATCCCAGACCCTAACCACTGGAGTGTACCTGCCTCCCCCACTCTCAGACAGTACATCCCAGACCCTAACCACTGGAGTGAACCTGCCTCCTCCACACTCGCAGACAGTACATCCCAGACCCTAACCACTGCAGTGAACCTGCCTCCCCCACACTCTCAGACAGTACATCCCAGACCCTAACCACTGGAGTGAACCTGCCTCCCCCACACTCTCAGACAGTACATCCCAGACCCTAACCACTGGGTGAACCTGCCTCCCCAACACTCTCAGACAGTACATCCCAGACCCTAACCACTGGAGTGAACCTGCCCTCCGCACACTCTCAGACAGTACATCCCAGACCCTAACCACTGGAGTGAACCTGACTCCTCCACACTCTCAGACAGTACATCCCAGACCCTAACCACTGGAGTGAACCTGCCCTCCGCACACTCTCAGACAGTACATCCCAGACTCTAACCACTGGAGTGAACCTGCCTCCCCACACTCTCAGACAGTACATCCCAGACCCTAACCACTGGAGTGAACCTGCCCTCCCACACTCTCAGACAGTACATCCCAGACTCTAACCACTGGAGTGAACCTGCCTCCTCCACACTCTCAGACAGTACATCCCAGACCCTAACCACTGGAGTGAACCTGCCTCACCCACACTCTCAGACAGTACATCCCAGATCCTAACCACTGGAGTGAACCTGCCTCCCCCACACTCTCAGACAGTACATCCCAGACACTAAACACTGGAGTGTACCTGCCTCCCCCACACTCTCAGACAGTACATCCCAGACCCTAACCACTGGAGTGAACCTGCCTCCCCACACTCTCAGACAGTACATCCCAGACCCTAACCACTGGAGTGAACCTGCCTCCCCACACTCTCAGACAGTACAGCCCAGACCCTAACCACTGGAGTGAACCTGCCTCCCCCCCACTCTCAGACAGTACATCCCAGACCCTAACCACTGGAGTGAACCTGCCTCCCCACACTCTCAGACAGTACATCCCAGACCCTAACCACTGGAGTGAACCTGCCTCCCCCACACTCTCAGACAGTACATCCCATACCCTAACCACTGGAGTGAACCTGCTTCTCCTCCACACTATCAGACAGTACATCCCAGACCCTAACCACTGGAGTGAACCTGCCTCCCCACACTCTCAGACAGTACATCACAGACCCTAACCACTGGAGTGAACCTGCCTCCTCCACACTCTCAGACAGTACATCCCAGACCCTAACCACTGGAGTGAACCTGCTTCTCCTCCACACTCTCAGACAGTACATCCCAGACCCTAACCACTGGAGTGAACCTGCCTCTCCCCACACTCTCAGACAGTACATCCCAGACCCTAACCACTGGAGTGAACCTGCCTCCCCCACACTCTCAGACAGTACATCCCAGACCCTAACCACTGGAGTGAACCTGCCTCTCCCCACACTCTCAGACAGTACATCCCAGACCCTAACCACTGGAGTGAACCTGCCTCCCCCACACTCTCAGACAGTACATCCCAGACCCTAACCACTGGAGTGAACCTGCCTCCCCCACTCTCAGACAGAACATCCCAGACCCTAACCACTGGAGTGAACCTGCCTCCCCACACTCTCAGACAGTACATCCCAGACTCTAACCACTGGAGTGAACCTGCCTCCTCCACACTCTCAGACAGTACATCCCAGACCCTAACCACTGGAGTGAACCTGCCTCACCCACACTCTCAGACAGTACATCCCAGACCTAACCACTGGAGTGAACCTGCCTTCGCACACTCTCAGACAGTACATCCCAGACCCTAACCACTGGAGTGAACCTGCCTCCCCCACACTCTCAGACAGTACATCCGAGATCCAAACCACTGGAGTGAACCTGCCTCCCACACTCTCAGACAGTACATCCCAGACCCTAACCACTGGAGTGAACCTGCCTCCCCCACACTCTCAGACAGTACATCCCAGACCCTAAACACTGGAGTGTACCTGCCTCCCCCACACTCTCAGACAGTACATCCCAGTCCCTAACCACTGGAGTGAACCTGCCTCCCACACTCTCAGACAGTACATCCCAGACCCTAACCACTGGAGTGAACCTGCCTCCCATAACCTCTCGGACAGTACATCCCAGACCCTAACCACTGGAGTGAACCTGCTTCTCCCCCACACTCTCAGACAGTACATCCCAGACCCTAACCACTGGAGTGAACCTGCCTCCCCCACACTCTCAGACAGTACATCCCAGACCCTAACCACTGGAGTGAACCTGCCTCCCCACACTCTCAGACAGTACATCCCAGACCCTAACCACTGGAGTGAACCTGCCTCCCCCACACTCTCAGACAGTACATCCCAGACCCTAACCACTGGAGTGAACCTGCCTCTCCCCTCACTCTCAGACTGTACATCCCAGATCCTAACCACTGGAGTGAACCTGCCTCCCCACACTCTCAGACAGTACATCCCAGACCCTAACCACTGGAGTGAACCTGCCTCTCCCACACTCTCAGACAGTACATCCCAGACCCTAACCACTGGAGTGAACCTGCCTCCTCCACACTCTCAGACAGTACATCCCAGATCCTAACCACTGGAGTGAACCTGCCTCTCCCCCACTCTCAGACAGTACATCCCAGACCCTAACCACTGGATTGAACCTGCCCTTCCCACACTCTCAGACAGTACATCCCAGACCCTAACCACTGGAGTGAACCTGCCTCCCCCACACTCTCAGACAGTACATCCCAGACCCTAACCACTGGAGTGAACCTGCCTCCCCCACACTCTCAGACAGTACATCCCAGACCCTAACCACTGGAGTGAACCTGCGTCTCCCACACTCTCAGACAGTACATCCCAGACCCTAACCACTGGAGTGAACCTGCCTCTCCCCCACTCTCAGACAGTACATCCCAGACCCTAACCACTGGAGTGAACCTGCCTCCCCCACACTCTCAGACAGTACATCCCAGACCCTAACCACTGGAGTGAACCTGCCTCTCCCCACACTCTCAGACAGTACATCCCAGACCCTAACCACTGGAGTGAACCTGCCCTCCCACACTCTCAGACAGTACATCCCAGACCCTAACCACTGGAGTGTACCTGCCTCCCCCACTCTCAGACAGTACATCCCAGACCCTAACCACTGGAGTGTACCTGCCTCCCCCACTCTCAGACAGTACATCCCAGACTCTAACCACTGGAGTGAACCTGCCTCCCCCACACTCTCAGACAGTACATCCCAGACCCTAACCACTGGAGTGAACCTGCCTCCCCCACACTCTCAGACAGTACATCCCAGACCCTAACCACTGGAGTGAACCTGCCTCCCCCACACTCTCAGACAGTACATCCCAGACCCTAACCACTGGAGTGAACCTGACTCCTCCACACTCTCAGACAGTACATCCCAGACCCTAACCACTGGAGTGAACCTGCCCTCCCCACACTCTCAGACAGTACATCCCAGACCCTAACCACTGGAGTGAACCTGCCTCCCCCACACTCTCAGACAGTACATCCCAGACCCTAACCACTGGAGTGAACCTGCCCTTCCCACAATCTCAGACAGTACATCCCAGACCCTAACCACTGGAGTGAACCTGCCTCGTCCACACTCTCAGACAGTACATCCCAGACCCTAACCACTGGAGTGAACCTGCCTCCCCCACTCTCAGACAGTACATCCCACACCCTAACCACTGGAGTGAACCTGCCTCCCCTACACTCTCAGACAGTACGTCCCAGACACTAACCACTGGAGTGAACCTGCCTCCCCCACTCTCAGACAGTACATCCCAGACCCTAACCACTGGAGTGAACCTGCCTCCCCCACCTCTCAGACAGTACATCCCAGACCCTAACCACTGGAGTGTACCTTCCTCCCCCACTCTCAGACAGTACATCCCAGACCCTAACACTGGAGTGTACCTGCCTCCCCAACTCTCAGACAGTACATCCCAGACCGTAACCACTGTAGTGAACCTGCCTCTCCCACACTCTCAGACAGTACATCCCAGACCCTAACCACTGGAGTGAACCTGCCTCTCCCACACTCTCAGACAGTACATCCCAGACCCTAACCACTGGAGTGAACCTGCCTCCTCCACACTCTCAGACAGTACATCCCAGACCCTAACCACTGGAGTGAACCTGCCTCTCCCACACTCTCAGACAGTACATCCCAGATCCTAACCACTGGAGTGAACCTGCCTCCCCACTCTCAGACAGTACATCCCAGACCCTAACCACTGGAGTGAACCTGCCTCCTCCACACTCTCAGACAGTACATCCCAGACCCTAACCACTGGAGTGAACCTGCCTCTCCCACACTCTCAGACAGTACATCCTAGACTCTAACCACTGGAGTGAACCTGCCTCCCCACACTCTCAGACAGTACATCCCAGACCCTAACCACTGGAGTGAACCTGCCTCTCCCCACACTCTCAGACAGTACATCCCAGACCCTAACTACTGGAGTGAACCTGCCTCCCACACTCTCAGACAGTACATCCCAGACCCTAACCACTGGAGTGAACCTGCCTCTCCCACACTCTCAGACAGTACATCCCAGACCCTAACCACTGGAGTGAACCTGCCTCTCCCACACTCTCAGACAGTACATCCCAGACCTAACCACTGGAGTGAACCTGCCTCCCCCACACTCTCAGACAGTACATCCCAGACCCTAACCACTGGAGTGAACCTGCCTCCCCCACTCTCAGACAGTACATCCCAGACCCTAACCACTGGAGTGAACCTGCCTCCCCCACACTCTCAGACAGTACATCCCAGACCCTAACCACTGGAGTGAACCTGCCTCTCCCCCACACTCTCTGACAGTACATCCCAGACCCTAACCACTGGAGTGAACCTGCCTCCTCCACACTCTCAGACAGTACATCCCAGACCCTAACCACTGGAGTGAACCTGCCTCCCCACACTCTCAGACAGTACATCCCAGACCCTAACCACTGGAGTGAACCTGCCTCCCACACTCTCAGACAGTACATCCCAGATTCTAACCACTGGAGTGAACCTGCCTTCCCACACTCTCAGACAGTACATCCCAGACCCTAACCACTGGAGTGACCTGCCTCTTCCACACCCTCAGACAGTACATCCCAGACCCTAACCACTGGAGTGACCTGCCTCTTCCACACTCTCAGACAGTACATCCCAGACCCTAACCACTGGAGTGAACCTGCCTCTCCCACACTCTCAGACAGTACATCCCAGACCCTAACCACTGGAGTGAACCTGCTTCTCCCCCACACTCTCAGACAGTACACCCCAGACCCTAACCACTGGAGTGAACCTGCCTCCTCCACACTCTCAGACAGTACATCCCAGACCCTAACCACTGGAGTGAACCTGCCTCCTCCACACTCTCAGACAGTACATCCCAGACCCTAACCACTGGAGTGAACCTGCCTCTCCCCACACTCTCAGACAGTACATCCCAGACCCTAACCACTGGAGTGAACCTGCCTTCCCACACTCTCAGACAGTACATCCCAGACCCTAACCACTGGAGTGAACCTGCCTCCTCCACACTCTCAGACAGTACATCCCAGACCCTAACCACTGGAGTGAACCTGCCTCTCCCCACACTCTCAGACAGTACATCCCAGACCCTAACCACTGGAGTGAACCTGCCTCTCCCACACTCTCAGACAGTACATCCCAGACCTAACCACTGGAGTGAACCTGCCTCTCCCACACTCTCAGACAGTACATCCCAGATCCTAACCAATGCAGTGAACCTGCCTCCCCCACACTCTCAGACAGTACATCCCAGACCCTAACCACTGGAGTGAACCTGCCTCCCCCACAATCTCAGACAGTACATCCCGGTCCCTAACCACTGAAGTGAACCTGCGTCTACCACACTCTCAGACAGTACATCCCAGACCTAACCACTGGAGTGAACCTGCCTCCCCCACACTCTCAGACAGTACATCCCAGACCCTAACCACTGGAGTGTACCTTCCTCCCCCACTCTCAGAAAGGACATCCCAGACCCAAACCACTGCAGTGAATCTGCCTCCCCGACCCTCTCAGACAGTACATCCCAGACCCTAACCACTGGAGTGTACCTTCCTCCCCCACTCTCAGACAGTACATCCCAGACCCTAAACACTGGAGTGTACCTGCCTCCCCAACTCTCAGACAGTACATCCCAGACCGTAACCAGTGTACTGAACCTGCGTCTCCCACACTCTCAGACAGTGCATCCCAGATTCTAACCACTGCAGTGAACCTGCCTCCCCCACTCTCAGACAGTACATCCCAGACCCTAACCACTGGAGTGAACCTGCGTCTCCCACACTCTCAGACAGTACATCCCAGACCCTAACCACTGGAGTGAACCTGCCTCGTCCACACTCTCAGACAGTACATCCCAGACCTAACCACTGGAGTGTACCTGCCTCCCCCACTCTCAGACAGTACATCCCAGACCCTAACCACTGGAGTGAACCTGCCTCTCCCACACTCTCAGACAGTACATCCCAGACCCTAACCACTGGAGTGAACCTGCCTCCCCCACACTCTCAGACAGTACATCCCAGACCCTAAACACTGGAGTGAACCTGCCTCCCCCACTCTCAGACAGTACATCCCAGACCCTAACCACTGGGGTGAACTTGCCTCCCCTACACTCTCAGACAGTACGTCCCAGGCTCTAACCACTGGAGTGAACCTGCCTCCCCACACTCTCAGACAGTACATCCCAGACCCTAACCACTGGAGTGAACCTGCCTCTCCCACACTCTCAGACAGTACATCCCAGATCCTAACCAATGCAGTGAACCTGCCTCCTCCACACTCTCAGACAGTACATCCCAGACCCTAACCACTGGGGTGAACCTGCCTCCCCACACTCTCAGACAGTACGTCCCAGGCTCTAACCACTGGAGTGAACCTGCCTCTCCCACACTCTCAGACAGTACATCCCAGACCCTAACCAATGCAGTGAACCTGCCTCCCCCACACTCTCAGACAGTACATCCCAGACCCTAACCACTGGAGTGAACCTGCCTCTCCCACACTCTCAGACAGTACATCCCAGACCCTAACCACTGGAGTGAACCTGCCTCCCCCACACTCTCAGACAGTACATCCCAGACCCTAACCACTGGAGTGAACCTGCCTCTACCACACTCTCAGACAGTACATCCCAGACCCTAACCACTGGAGTGAACCTGCCTCTCCCACACTCTCAGACAGTACATCCCAGATCCTAACCAATGGAGTGAACCTGCCTCCCCCACACTCTCAGACAGTACATCCCAGACCCTAACCACAGGAGTGAACCTGCCTCCCCCACTCTCAGACAGTACATCCCACACCCTAACCACTGGAGTGAACCTGCCTCCCCACACTCTCAGACAGTACGTCCCAGACCCTAACCACTGGAGTGAACCTGCCTCCCCCACTCTCAGACAGTACATCCCAGACCCTAACCACTGGAGTGAACCTGCCTCCCCACACTCTCAGACAGTACATCCCAGACCTAACCACTGGAGTGAACCTGCGTCTCCCACACTCTCAGACAGTACATCCCAGACCCTAACCACTGGAGTGAACCTGCCTCCCCCACTCTCAGACAGTACATCCCAGACCCTAACCACTGGAGTGAACCTGCCTCTCCCACACTCTCAGACAGTACATCCCAGACCCTAACCACTGGAGTGAACCTGCCTCCTCCACACTCTCAGACAGTACATCCCAGACCCTAACCACTGGAGTGAACCTGCCTCCCCCACACTCTCAGACAGTACATCCCAGACCCTAACCACTGGAGTGAACCTGCCTCCCCCACACTCTCAGACAGTACATCCCAGACCCTAACCACTGGAGTGAACCTGCCTCCCCCACTCTCAGACAGTACATCCCAGACCCTAACCACTGGAGTGAACCTGCCTCCCCACACTCTCAGACAGTACGTCCCAGGCTCTAACCACTGGAGTGAACCTGCCTCCCCCACACTCTCAGACAGTACATCCCAGACCCTAACCACTGGAGTGAACCTGCCTCTCCCACACTCTCAGACAGTACATCCCAGACCCTAACCAATGCAGTGAACCTGCCTCCTCCACACTCTCAGACAGTACATCCCAGACCCTAACCACTGGAGTGAACCTGCCTCCCCCACTCTCAGACAGTACATCCCAGACCCTAACCACTGGAGTGAACCTGCCTCCCCACACTCTCAGACAGTACATCCCAGACCCTAACCACTGGAGTGAACCTGCCTCCCCCACACTCTAAGACAGTACATCCCAGACCCTAACCACTGGAGTGAACCTGCCTCTCCCACACTCTCAGACAGTACATCCCAGACCCTAACCACTGGAGTGAACCTGCCTCCCCACACTCTCAGACAGTACATCCCAGACCCTAACCACTGGAGTGAACCTGCCTCTCCCACACTCTCAGACAGTACATCCCAGACCCTAACCACTGGATTGAACCTGCCTACCCCACTCTCAGACAGTACATCCCAGACCCTAACCACTGGAGTGAACCTGCCTCCTCCACACTCTCAGACAGTACATCCCAGACCCTAACCACTGCACTGAACCTGCGTCTCCCACACTCTCAGACAGTACATCCCAGACCCTAACCACTGGAGTGAACCTGCCTTCCCACACTCTCAGACAGTACATCCCAGACCCTAACCACTGGAGTGAACCTGCCTCTCCCCACACTCTCAGACAGTACATCCCAGACCCTAACTACTGGAGTGAACCTGCCCTTCCCACACTCTCAGACAGTACATCCCAGACCCTAACCACTGGAGTGAACCTGCCTCTCCCACACTCTCAGACAGTACATCCCAGACCCTAACCACTGGAGTGAACCTGCCTCCCCCACTCTCAGACAGTACATCCCAGACCCTAACCACTGGAGTGAACCTGCCTTCCCACACTCTCAGACAGTACATCCCAGACCCTAACCACTGGAGTGAACCTGCCTCCCCCACTCTCAGACAATACATCCCAGACCCTAACCACTGGAGTGAACCTGCCTCTCCCACACTCTCAGACAGTACATCCCAGACCCTAACCACTGGGTGAACCTGCCTCCCCCACACTCTCAGACAGTACATCCCAGACCCTAACCACTGGAGTGAACCTGCCTCCCCCACTCTCAGAAAGTACATCCCAGACCCTAACCACTGGAGTGAACCTGACTCTCCCCCACACTCTCAGACAGTACATCCCAGACCCTAACCACTGGAGTGAACCTGCCTCTCCCCACACTCTCAGACAGTACATCCCAGACCCTAACCACTGGAGTGAACCTGCCTCCTCCACACTCTCAGACTGTACATCCCAGACCCTAACCACTGGAGTGAACCTGCCTCCCCACACTCTCAGACAGTACATCCCAGATCCTAACCACTGGAGTGAACCTGCCCTCCCACACTCTCAGACAGTACATCCCAGACCCTAACCACTGGAGTGAACCTGCCTTCCCACACTCTCAGACAGTACATCCCAGACCCTAACCACTGGAGTGACCTGCCTCTTCCACACTCTCAGACAGTACATCCCAGACCCTAAACACTGGAGTGACCTGCCTCTTCCACACTCTCAGACAGTTCATCCCAGACCCTAACCACTGGAGTGAACCTGCGTCTCCCACACTCTCAGACAGTACATCCCAGACCCTAACCACTGGTTGGAACCTGCTTCTCCCCCACACTCTCAGACAGTACACCCCAGACCCTAACCACTGGAGTGAACCTGCCTCCTCCACACTCTCAGACAGTACATCCCAGACCCTAACCACTGGAGTGAACCTGCCTCCTCCACACTCTCAGACAGTACATCCCAGACCCTAACCACTGGAGTGAACCTGCCCTCCCCACACTCTCAGACAGTACATCCCAGACCCTAACCACTGGAGTGAACCTGCCTCTCCCACACTCTCAGACAGTACATCCCAGACCCTAACCTCTGGAGTGAAACTGCCCTTCCCACACTCTCAGACAGTACATCACAGACCCTAACCACTGGAGTGAACCTGCTTCTCCCCCACACTCTCAGACAGTACATCCCAGACCCTAACCACTGGAGTGAACCTGCCTCTCCCACACTCTCAGACAGTACATCCCAGACCCTAACCACTGGAGTGAACCTGCCTCTCCCCACACTCTCAGACAGTACATCCCAGACCCGAACCACTGCAGTGAACCTGACTCCCCCACACTCTCAGACAGTACATCCCAGATCCTAACCACTGGAGTGAACCTGCCCTCCCACACTCTCAGACAGTACATCCCACATCCTAACCACTGGAGTGAACCTGCCTTCCCACACTCTCAGACAGTACATCCCAGACCCTAACCACTGGAGTGTACCTGCCTCCCCCACTCTCAGACAGTACATCCCAGACCCTAAACACTGGAGTGTACCTGCCTCCCCCACTCTCAGACAGTACATCCCAGACCCTAACCACTGGAGTGAACCTGCCTCTCCCACACTCTCAGACAGTACATCCCAGACCCTAACCACTGGAGTGAACCTGCCTCGTCCACACTCTCAGACAGTACATCCCAGACCCTAACCACTGGAGTGAACCTGCCTCCCCCACACTCTCAGACAGTACATCCCAGATCCTAACCACTGGAGTGAACCTGCCCTCCCCACACTCTCAGACAGTACATCCCAGACCCTAACCACTGGAGTGAACCTGCCTTCCCACACTCTCAGACAGTACATCCCAGACCCTAACCACTGGAGTTAACCTGCCTCCTCCACACTCTCAGACAGTACATCCCAGACCCTAACCGCAGGAGTGTACCTGCCTCCCCCACTCTCAGACAGTACATCCCACTCCCTAACCACTGGAGTGAACCTGCCTCCCCCACACTCTCAGACAGTACATCCCAGACCCTAACCACTGGAGTGAACCTGCCTCCCCCACTCTCAGACAGTACATCCCAGACCCTAACCACTGGAGTGAACCTGCCCTCCCACACTCTCAGACAGTACATCCCAGACCCTAACCACTGGAGTGAACCTGCCCTCCCCACACTCTCAGACAGTACATCCCAGACCCTAACCACTGGAGTGAACCTGCCTCTCCCACACTATCACACAGTACATCCCAGACCCTAACCACTGGAGTGAACCTGCCTCCCCCACACTCTCAGACAGTACATCCCAGACCCTAAACACTGGAGTGTACCTGCCTCCCCCACTCTCAGACAGTACATCCCAGACCTAACCACTGGAGTGAACCTGCCTCCCCCACACTCTCAGACAGTACGTCCCAGGCTCTAATCACTGGAGTGAACCTGCCTCCCCACACTCTCAGACAGTACATCACAGACCCTAACCACTGGAGTGAACCTGCCTCCCCACACTCTCAGACAGTACATCCCAGACCCTAACCACTGGAGTGAACCTGCCTCCCCCACACTCTCAGACAGTACATCCCAGATCCTAACCACTGGAGTGAACCTGCCTCCCCCACAATCTCAGACAGTACATCCCGGTCCCTAACCACTGAAGTGAACCTGCGTCTACCACACTCTCAGACAGTACATCCCAGACCCTAACCACTGGAGTGAACCTGCCTCCCCCACACTCTCAGACAGTACATCCCAGACCCTAACCACTGGAGTGTACCTTCCTCCCCCACTCTCAGACAGGACATCCCAGACCCAAACCACTGCAGTGAATCTGCCTCCCCGACCCTCTCAGACAGTACATCCCAGACACTAACCACTGGAGTGAACCTTCCTCCCCCACTCTCAGACAGAACATCCCAGACCCTAACCACTGGAGTGTACCTGCCTCCCCAACTCTCAGACAGTACATCCCAGACCGTAACCACTGTACTGAACCTGCGTCTCCCACACTCTCAGACAGTACATCCCAGACCTAACCACTGCAGTGAACCTGCCTCCCCCACTCTCAGACAGTACATCCCAGACCCTAACCACTGGCGTGAACCTGCGTCTCCCACACTCTCAGACAGTACATCCCAGACCCTAACCACTGGAGTGAACCTGCCTCGTCCACACTCTCAGACAGTACATCCCAGACCTAACCACTGGAGTGTACCTGCCTCCCCCACTCTCAGACAGTACATCCCAGACCCTAACCACTGGAGTGAACCTGCGTCTCCCACACTCTCAGACAGTACATCCCAGATCCTAACCACTGGAGTGAACCTGCATCTCCCACACTATCACACAGTACATCCCAGACCCTAACCACTGGAGTGAACCTGCCTCCCCCACACTCTCAGACAGTACATCCCAGACCCTAAACACTGGAGTGTACCTGCCTCCCCCACTCTCAGACAGTACATCCCAGACCCGAACCACTGGGGTGAACTTGCCTCCCCTACACTCTCAGACAGTACGTCCCAGGCTCTAACCACTGGAGTGAACCTGCCTCCCCCACACTCTCAGACAGTACATCCCAGACCCTAACCACTGGAGTGAACCTGCCTCTCCCACACTCTCAGACAGTACATCCCAGATCCTAACCAATGCAGTGAACCTGCCTCCTCCACACTCTCAGACAGTACATCCCAGACCCTAACCACTGGGTGAACCTGCCTCCCCACACTCTCAGACAGTACGTCCCAGGCTCTAACCACTGGAGTGAACCTGCCTCCCCCACACTCTCAGACAGTACATCCCAGACCCTAACCACTGGAGTGAACCTGCCTCCCCCACACTCTCAGACAGTACATCCCAGACCCTAACCACTGGAGTGAACCTGCCTCCCCCTCAATCTCAGACAGTACATCCCAGACCCTAACCACTGGAGTGAACCTGCCTCCCCCACTCTCAGACAGTACATCCCAGACCCTAACCACTGGAGTGAACCTGCCTCCCCCCCACTCTCAGACAGTACATCCCAGACCCTAACCACTGGAGTGAACCTGCCTCCCCCACACTCTCAGACAGTACATCCCAGACCCTAACCACTGGAGTGAACCTGCCTCCCCACACTCTCAGACAGTACATCCCAGACCCTAACCACTGGAGTGTACCTGCCTCCCCCACTCTCAGACAGTACATCCCACACCCTAACCACTGGAGTGAACCTGCCTCCCCACACTCTCAGACAGTACGTCCCAGACACTAACCACTGGAGTGAACCTGCCTCCCCCACTCTCAGACAGTACATCCCAGACCCTAACCACTGGAGTGAACCTGCCTCCCCACACTCTCAGACAGTACATCCCAGACCCTAACCACTGGAGTGTACCTTCCTCCCCCCTCTCAGACAGTACATCCCAGACCCTAAACACTGGAGTGTACCTGCCTCCCCAACTCTCAGACAGTACATCCCAGACCGTAACCACTGTAGTGAACCTGCCTCTCCCACACTCTCAGACAGTGCATCCCAGACCCTAACCACTGGAGTGAACCTGCCTCCCCCACTCTCAGACAGTACATCCCAGACCCTAACCACTGGAGTGAACCTGCGTCTCCCACACTCTCAGACAGTACATCCCAGACCCTAACCACTGGAGTGAACCTGCCTCCTCCACACTCTCAGACAGTACATCCCAGACCCTAACCACAGGAGTGTACCTGCCTCCCCCACTCTCAGACAGTACATCCCAGACCCTAACCACTGGAGTGAACCTGCCTCTCCCACACTATCACACAGTACATCCCAGACCCTAACCACTGGAGTGAACCTGCCTCCCCCACACTCTCAGACAGTACATCCCAGACCCTAACCACTGGAGTGAACCTGCCTCTCCCACACTCTCAGACAGTACATCCCAGACCCTAACCACTGGAGTGAACCTGCCTCCCCACACTCTCAGACAGTACATCCCAGACCCTAACCACTGGAGTGAACCTGCCTCCCCCACTCTCAGACAGTACATCCCAGACCCTAACCACTGGAGTGAACCTGCCTCCCCACACTCTCAGACAGTACATCCCAGACCTAACCACTGGAGTGAACCTGCCTCCCCCACACTCTCAGACAGTACATCCCAGACCCTAACCACTGGAGTGAACCTGCGTCTCCACACTCTCAGACAGTACATCCCAGACCCTAACCACTGGAGTGAACCTGCCTCTCCCCCACTCTCAGACAGTACATCCCAGACCCTAACCACTGGAGTGAACCTGCCTCCCCACACTCTCAGACAGTACATCCCAGACCCTAACCACTGGAGTGAACCTGCCTCCCCCACTCTCAGAAAGTACATCCCAGACCCAAACCACTGCAGTGAACCTGCCTCCCCACACTCTCAGACAGTACATCCCAGACACTAACCACTGGAGTGTACCTTCCTCCCCCACTCTCAGACAGAACATCCCAGACCCTAAACACTGGAGTGTACCTGCCTCCCCAACTCTCAGACAGTACATCCCAGACCGTAACCACTGTACTGAACCTGCGTCTCCCACACTCTCAGACAGTGCATCCCAGATTCTAACCACTGCAGTGAACCTGCCTCCCCCACTCTCAGACAGTACATCCCAGACCCTAACCACTGGAGTGAACCTGCGTCTCCCACACTCTCAGACAGTACATCCCAGACCCTAACCACTGGAGTGAACCTGCCTCGTCCACACTCTCAGACAGTACATCCCAGAACCTAACCACAGGAGTGTACCTGCCTCCCCCACTCTCAGACAGTACATCCCAGACCCTAACCACTGGAGTGAACCTGCCTCTCCCACACTCTCAGACAGTACATCCCAGATCCTAACCACTGGAGTGAACCTGCCTCTCCCACACTATCACACAGTACATCCCAGACCCTAACCACTGGAGTGAACCTGCCTCCCCCACACTCTCAGACAGTACATCCCAGACCCTAACCACTGGAGTGAACCTGCCTCCCCCACTCTCAGACAGTACATCCCAGACCCGAACCACTGGGGTGAACTTGCCTCCCCTACACTCTCAGACAGTACGTCCCAGGCTCTAACCACTGGAGTGAACCTGCCTCCCCCACACTCTCAGACAGTACATCCCAGACCCTAACCACTGGAGTGAACCTGCCTCTCCCCACACTCTCAGACAGTACATCCCAGATCCTAACCAATGCAGTGAACCTGCCTCCTCCACACTCTCAGACAGTACATCCCAGACCCTAACCACTGGAGTGAACCTGCCTCCCCCACACTCTCAGACAGTACATCCCAGACCCTAACCACTGGAGTGTACCTGCCTCCCCCACTCTCAGACAGTACATCCCAGACCCTAACCACTGGAGTGAACCTGCCTCCCCACACTCTCAGACAGTACATCCCAGACCCTAACCACTGGAGTGAACCTGCCTCCCCCACTCTCAGACAGTACATCCCACTCCCTAACCACTGCAGTGAACCTGCCTCCCCCACACTCTCAGACAGTACATCCCAGACCCTAACCACTGGAGTGAACCTGCCTCCCCCACTCTCAGACAGTACATCCCAGACCCTAACCACTGGAGTGAACCTGCCCTCCCACACTCTCAGACAGTACATCCCAGACCCTAACCACTGGAGTGAACCTGCCTCCCCACACTCTCAGACAGTACATCCCAGACCCTAACCACTGGAGTGAACCTGCCTCTCCCACACTATCACACAGTACATCCCAGACCCTAACCACTGGAGTGAACCTGCCTCCCCCACACTCTCAGACAGTACATCCCAGACCCTAACCACTGGAGTGAACCTGCCTCCCCCACTCTCAGACAGTACATCCCAGACCTTAACCACTGGAGTGAACCTGCCTCCCCCACACTCTCAGACAGTACGTCCCAGACCCTAACCACTGGAGTGAACCTGCCTCCCCACACTCTCAGACAGTACATCACAGACCCTAACCACTGGAGTGAACCTGCCTCTCCCCACACTCTCAGACAGTACATCCCAGACCCTAACCACTGGAGTGAACCTGCCTCCCCCACAATCTCAGACAGTACATCCCAGACCCTAACCACTGGAGTGAACCTGCCTCCCCCACACTCTCAGACAGTACATCCCAGACCCTAACCACTGGAGTGAACCTGCCTCTCCCACACTCTCAGACAGTACATCCCAGACCCTAACCACTGGAGTGAACCTGCCTCCCCCACACTCTCAGACAGTACATCCCAGACCCTAACCACTGGAGTGAACCTGCCTCTCCCACACTCTCAGACAGTACATCCCAGACCCTAACCACTGGAGTGAACCTGCCTCCCCCACACTCTCAGACAGTACATCCCAGACCCTAACCACTGAAGTGAACCTGCGTCTACCACACTCTCAGACAGTACATCCCAGGCCCTAACCACTGGAGTGAACCTGCCTCCCCACACTCTCAGACAGTACATCCCAGACCCTAACCACTGGAGTGAACCTGCCTCCCCCACTCTCAGACAGTACATCCCAGACCCTAACCACTGGAGTGAACCTGCCTCCCCACACTCTCAGACAGTACATCCCAGACCCTAACCACTGGAGTGAACCTGCCTCCCCCACTCTCAGACAGAACATCCCAGACCCTAACCACTGGAGTGAACCTGCCTCCCCACACTCTCAGACAGTACATCCCAGACCTAACCACTGGAGTGAACCTGCCTCTCCCACACTCTCAGACAGTACATCCCAGACCCTAACCACTGGAGTGAACCTGCCTCCCCCACTCTCAGACAGTACATCCCAGACCCTAACCACTGGAGTGAACCTGCCTCTCCCACACTCTCAGACAGTACATCCCAGACCCTAACCACTGGAGTGAACCTGCCTCGTCCACACTCTCAGACAGTACATCCCAGACCCTAACCACTGGAGTGAACCTGCCTCCCCCACTCTCAGACAGTACATCCCAGACCCTAACCACTGGAGTGAACCTGCCTCTCCCACACTCTCAGACAGTACATCCCAGACCCTAACCACTGGAGTGAACCTGCCTCTCCCACACTATCAGACAGTACATCCCAGACCCTAACCACTGGAGTGAACCTGCCTCCCCCACACTCTCAGACAGTACATCCCAGACCCTAACCACTGGAGTGAACCTGCCTCCCCCACTCTCAGACAGTACATCCCAGACCCTAACCACTGGAGTGAACCTGCCTCCCCACACTCTCAGACAGTACGTCCCAGGCTCTAACCACTGGAGTGAACCTGCCTCCCCCACACTCTCAGACAGTACATCCCAGACCCTAACCACTGGAGTGAACCTGCCTCTCCCACACTCTCAGACAGTACATCCCAGACCCTAACCACTGGAGTGAACCTGCCTCCTCCACACTCTCAGACAGTACATCCTAGACTCTAACCACTGGAGTGAACCTGCCTCCCCACACTCTCAGACAGTACGTCCCAGACCCTAACCACTGGAGTGAACCTGCCTCCCCCACACTCTCAGACAGTACATCCCAGACCCTAACCACTGGAGTGAACCTGCCTCCCCCACACTCTCAGACAGTACATCCAGACCCTAACCACTGGAGTGAACCTGCCTCCCCCTCAATCTCAGACAGTACATCCCAGACCCTAACCACTGGAGTGAACCTGCCTCCCCCACTCTCAGACAGTACATCCCAGACCCTAACCACTGGAGTGAACCTGCCTCCCCCACACTCTCAGACAGTACATCCCAGACCCTAACCACTGGAGTGAACCTGCCTCCCCCACACTCTCAGACAGTACATCCCAGACCCTAACCACTGGAGTGAACCTGCCTCTCCCACACTCTCAGACAGTACATCCCAGACCCTAACCACTGGAGTGAACCTGCCTCCCCACTCTCAGACAGTACATCCCAGACCCTAACCACTGGAGTGAACCTGCCTCCCCACACTCTCAGACAGTACGTCCCAGACCCTAACCACTGGAGTGAACCTGCCTCCCCCACTCTCAGACAGTACATCCCAGACCCTAACCACTGGAGTGAACCTGCCTCCCCACACTCTCAGACAGTACATCCCAGACCCTAACCACTGGAGTGTACCTTCCTCCCCCCTCTCAGACAGTACATCCCAGACCCTAACCACTGGAGTGAACCTGCCTCCCACACTCTCAGACAGTACATCCCAGACCGTAACCAGTGTACTGAACCTGCGTCTCCCACACTCTCAGACAGTACATCCCAGACCCTAACCACTGGAGTGAACCTGCCTCCCCCACTCTCAGACAGTACATCCCAGACCCTAACCACTGGAGTGAACCTGCCTCTCCCACACTCTCAGACAGTACATCCCAGACCCTAACCACTGGAGTGAACCTGCCTCCCCCACACTCTCAGACAGTACATCCCAGACCCTAACCACTGGAGTGAACCTGCCTCCCCCACTCTCAGACAGTACATCCCAGACCCTAACCACTGGAGTGAACCTGCCTCTCCCACACTATCAGACAGTACATCCCAGACCCTAACCACTGGAGTGAACCTGCCTCCCCACACTCTCAGACAGTACATCCCAGACCCTAACCACTGGAGTGAACCTGCCTCCCCCACTCTCAGACAGTACATCCCAGACCCTAACCACTGGGGTGAACTTGCCTCCCCCACACTCTCAGACAGTACATCCCAGACCCTAACCACTGGAGTGAACCTGCCTCTCCCACACTCTCAGACAGTACATCCCAGACCCTAACCAATGCAGTGAACCTGCCTCCTCCACACTCTCAGACAGTACATCCCAGACCCTAACCACTGGAGTGAACCTGCCTCCCCCACTCTCAGACAGTACATCCCAGACCCTAACCACTGGAGTGAACCTGCCTCCCCACACTCTCAGACAGTACGTCCCAGACCCTAACCACTGGAGTGAACCTGCCTCCCCCACACTCTCAGACAGTACATCCCGGTCCCTAACCACTGAAGTGAACCTGCGTCTACCACACTCTCAGACAGTACATCCCAGGCCCTAACCACTGGAGTGAACCTGCCTCTCCCCCACACTCTCAGACAGTACATCCCAGACCCTAACCACTGGAGTGAACCTGCCTCCCCCACACTCTCAGACAGTACATCCCAGACCCTAACCACTGGAGTGAACCTGCCTCCCCCACTCTCAGACAGTACATCCCAGACCCTAACCACTGCAGTGAACCTGCCTCCCCACACTCTCAGACAGTACATCCCAGACCCTAACCACTGGAGTGAACCTGCCTCCCCCACTCTCAGACAGAACATCCCAGACCCTAACCACTGGAGTGAACCTGCCTCCCCACACTCTCAGACAGTACATCCCAGACCCTAACCACTGTACTGAACCTGCGTCTCCCACACTCTCAGACAGTGCATCCCAGATTCTAACCACTGCAGTGAACCTGCCTCCCCCACTCTCAGACAGTACATCCCAGACCCTAACCACTGGAGTGAACCTGCCTCTCCCACACTCTCAGACAGTACATCCCAGACCCTAACCACTGGAGTGAACCTGCCTCTCCCACACTCTCAGACAGTACATCCCAGACCCTAACCACTGGAGTGAACCTGCCTCCCCCACTCTCAGACAGTACATCCCAGACCCTAACCACTGGAGTGAACCTGCCTCTCCCACACTCTCAGACAGTACATCCCAGACCCTAACCACTGGAGTGAACCTGCCTCTCCCACACTATCAGACAGTACATCCCAGACCCTAACCACTGGAGTGAACCTGCCTCCCCCACACTCTCAGACAGTACATCCCAGACCCTAAACACTGGAGTGTACCTGCCTCCCCCACTCTCAGACAGTACATCCCAGACCCTAACCACTGGAGTGAACCTGCCTCCCCACACTCTCAGACAGTACGTCCCAGGCTCTAACCACTGGAGTGAACCTGCCTCCCCCACACTCTCAGACAGTACATCCCAGACCCTAACCACTGGAGTGAACCTGCCTCTCCCACACTCTCAGACAGTACATCCCAGACCCTAACCAATGCAGTGAACCTGCCTCCTCCACACTCTCAGACAGTACATCCCAGACCCTAACCACTGGAGTGAACCTGCCTCCCCCACACTCTCAGACAGTACATCCCAGACCCTAACCACTGGAGTGAACCTGCCTCCCCCACTCTCAGACAGTACGTCCCAGACCCTAACCACTGGAGTGAACCTGCCTCTCCCACACTCTCAGACAGTACATCCCAGACCCTAACCACTGGAGTGAACCTGCCTCCCCCACAATCTCAGACAGTACATCCCGGTCCCTAACCACTGAAGTGAACCTGCGTCTACCACACTCTCAGACAGTACATCCCAGACCCTAACCACTGGAGTGAACCTGCCTCTCCCCACACTCTCAGACAGTACATCCCAGACCCTAACCACTGGAGTGAACCTGCCTCCCCACACTCTCAGACAGTACATCCCAGACCCTAACCACAGGAGTGAACCTGCCTCCCCCACTCTCAGACAGTACATCCCAGACCCTAACCACTGGAGTGAACCTGCCTCCCCACACTCTCAGACAGTACGTCCCAGACACTAACCACTGGAGTGAACCTGCCTCCCCCACTCTCAGACAGTACATCCCAGACCCTAACCACTGGAGTGAACCTGCCTCCCCACACTCTCAGACAGTACATCCCAGACCCTAACCACTGGAGTGAACCTGCCTCCCCACTCTCAGACAGTACATCCCAGACCCTAACCACTGGAGTGAACCTGCCTCCCCAACTCTCAGACAGTACATCCCAGACCCTAACCACTGGAGTGAACCTGCCTCTCCCACACTCTCAGACAGTACATCCCAGACCCTAACCACTGGAGTGAACCTGCCTCCCCCACTCTCAGACAGTACATCCCAGACCCTAACCACTGGAGTGAACCTGCCTCCTCCCACACTCTCAGACAGTACATCCCAGACCCTAACCACTGGAGTGAACCTGCCTCGTCCACACTCTCAGACAGTACATCCCAGACCCTAACCACTGGAGTGAACCTGCCTCCCCCACTCTCAGACAGTACATCCCAGACCCTAACCACTGGAGTGAACCTGCCTCTCCCACACTCTCAGACAGTACATCCCAGACCCTAACCACTGGAGTGAACCTGCCTCCCCCACACTCTCAGACAGTACATCCCAGACCCTAACCACTGGAGTGAACCTGCCTCCCCCACTCTCAGACAGTACATCCCAGACCCTAACCACTGGAGTGAACCTGCCTCCCCACACTCTCAGACAGTACGTCCCAGACCCTAACCACTGGAGTGAACCTGCCTCCCCCACACTCTCAGACAGTACATCCCAGACCCTAACCACTGGAGTGAACCTGCCTCCCCACACTCTCAGACAGTACAACCCAGACCCTAACCACTGGAGTGAACCTGCCTCCACCACACTCTCAGACAGTACATCCCAGACCCTAACCACTGGAGTGAACCTGCCTCCCCCACACTCTCAGACAGTACATCCCAGACCCTAACCACTGGAGTGAACCTGCCTCCCCACACTCTCAGACAGTACGTCCCAGGCTCTAACCACTGGAGTGAACCTGCCTCCCCACACTCTCAGACAGTACATCCCAGACCCTAACCACTGGAGTGAACCTGCCTCCCCACACTCTCAGACAGTACATCCCAGACCCTAACCACTGGAGTGAACCTGCCTCCCCCACACTCTCAGACAGTACATCCCAGACCCTAACCACTGGAGTGAACCTGCCTCCCCACACTCTCAGACAGTACATCCCAGACCCTAACCACTGGAGTGAACCTGCCTCCCCCACACTCTCAGACAGTACATCCCAGACCCTAACCACTGGAGTGAACCTACCTCTCCCCCACACTCTCAGACAGTACATCCCAGACCCTAACCACTGGAGTGAACCTGCCTCCCCACACTCTCAGACAGTACATCCCAGACCCTAACCACTGGAGTGAACCTGCCTCCCCCACACTCTCAGACAGTACATCCCAGACCCTAACCACTGGAGTGAACCTGCCTCCCCCACACTCTCAGACAGTACATCCCAGACCCTAACCACTGGAGTGAACCTGCCTCCCCCACACTCTCAGACAGTACATCCCAGACCCTAACCACTGGAGTGAACCTGCCTCCCCACACTCTCAGACAGTACATCCCAGACCCTAACCACTGGAGTGAACCTGCCTCCTCCACACTCTCAGACAGTACATCCCAGACCCTAACCACTGGAGTGAACCTGCCTCTCCCACACTCTCAGACAGTACATCCCAGACCCTAACCACTGGAGTGAACCTGCCTCCCCACACTCTCAGACAGTACATCCCAGACCCTAACCACTGGAGTGAACCTGCCTCTCCCCACACTCTCAGACAGTACATCCCAGACCCTAACCACTGGAGTGAACCTGCCCTCCCCACACTCTCAGACAGTACATCCCAGACCCTAACCACTGGAGTGAACCTGCCTCCCCCACACTCTCAGACAGTACATCCCAGACCCTAACCACTGGAGTGAACCTGCCTCCCCCACTCTCAGACAGTACATCCCAGACCCTAACCACTGGAGTGAACCTGCCTCCCCCACACTCTCAGACAGTACATCCCAGACCCTAACCACTGGAGTGAACCTGCCTCCCCCACACTCTCAGACAGTACATCCCAGACCCTAACCACTGGAGTGAACCTGCCTCTCCCACACTCTCAGACAGTACATCCCAGACCCTAACCACTGGAGTGAACCTGCCTCCCCACACTCTCAGACAGTACATCCCAGACCCTAACCACTGGAGTGAACCTGCCTCCCACACTCTCAGACAGTACATCCCAGACCCTAACCACTGGAGTGAACCTGCCTCCCCACACTCTCAGACAGTACATCCCAGACCCTAACCACTGGAGTGAACCTGCCCTCCCCACACTCTCAGACAGTACATCCCAGACCCTAACCACTGGAGTGAACCTGCCTCTCCCCACACTCTCAGACAGTACATCCCAGACCCTAACCACTGGAGTGAACCTGCCTCTCCCACACTCTCAGACAGTACATCCCAGACCCTAACCACTGGAGTGAACCTGCCTCCCCACACTCTCAGACAGTACATCCCAGACCCTAACCACTGGAGTGAACCTGCCTCCCCACACTCTCAGACAGTACATCCCAGACCCTAACCACTGGAGTGAACCTGCCTCTCCCACACTCTCAGACAGTACATCCCAGACCCTAACCACTGGAGTGAACCTGCCTCCCCACACTCTCAGACAGTACATCCCAGACCCTAACCACTGGAGTGAACCTGCCTCCCCCACTCTCAGACAGTACATCCCAGACCCTAACCACTGGAGTGAACCTGCCTCCCCCACTCTCAGACAGTACATCCCAGACCCTAACCACTGGAGTGAACCTGCCTCCCCACACTCTCAGACAGTACATCCCAGACCCTAACCACTGGAGTGAACCTGCCTCCCCACACTCTCAGACAGTACATCCCAGACCCTAACCACTGGAGTGAACCTGCCTCCCCCACACTCTCAGACAGTACATCCCAGACCCTAACCACTGGAGTGAACCTGCCTCCCCACACTCTCAGACAGTACATCCCAGACCCTAACCACTGGAGTGAACCTGCCTCCCCACACTCTCAGACAGTACATCCCAGACCCTAACCACTGGAGTGAACCTGCCTCCTCCACACTCTCAGACAGTACATCCCAGACCCTAACCACTGGAGTGAACCTGCCTCCCCACTCTCAGACAGTACATCCCAGACCCTAACCACTGGAGTGAACCTGCCTCCCCCCCACTCTCAGACAGTACATCCCAGACCCTAACCACTGGAGTGAACCTGCCTCCCCCACTCTCAGACAGTACATCCCAGACCCTAACCACTGGAGTGAACCTGCCTCCCCACTCTCAGACAGTACATCCCAGACCCTAACCACTGGAGTGAACCTGCCTCCCCACTCTCAGACAGTACATCCCAGACCCTAACCACTGGAGTGAACCTGCCTCCCCACACTCTCAGACAGTACATCCCAGACCCTAACCACTGGAGTGAACCTGCCTCTCCCACACTCTCAGACAGTACATCCCAGACCCTAACCACTGGAGTGAACCTGCCTCCCCCACACTCTCAGACAGTACATCCCAGACCCTAACCACTGGAGTGAACCTGCCTCCCCCACTCTCAGACAGTACATCCCAGACCTAACCACTGGAGTGAACCTGCCTCCCCCACACTCTCAGACAGTACATCCCAGACCCTAACCACTGGAGTGAACCTGCCTCCCCCACACTCTCAGACAGTACATCCCAGACCCTAACCACTGGAGTGAACCTGCCTCCCCCACACTCTCAGACAGTACATCCCAGACCCTAACCACTGGAGTGAACCTGCCTCCCCACACTCTCAGACAGTACATCCCAGACCCTAACCACTGGAGTGAACCTGCCTCTCCCACACTCTCAGACAGTACATCCCAGACCCTAACCACTGGAGTGAACCTGCCTCCCCACACTCTCAGACAGTACATCCCAGACCCTAACCACTGGAGTGAACCTGCCTCCCCCACTCTCAGACAGTACATCCCAGACCCTAACCACTGGAGTGAACCTGCCTCTCCCACACTCTCAGACAGTACATCCCAGACCCTAACCACTGGAGTGAACCTGCCTCCCCCACACTCTCAGACAGTACATCCCAGACCCTAACCACTGGAGTGAACCTGCCTCCCCACTCTCAGACAGTACATCCCAGACCCTAACCACTGGAGTGAACCTGCCTCCCCACACTCTCAGACAGTACGTCCCAGACCCTAACCACTGGAGTGAACCTGCCTCCCCCACACTCTCAGACAGTACATCCCAGACCCTAACCACTGGAGTGAACCTGCCTCTCCCACACTCTCAGACAGTACATCCCAGACCCTAACCACTGGAGTGAACCTGCCTCCCCACACTCTCAGACAGTACATCCCAGACCCTAACCACTGGAGTGAACCTGCCTCCCCCACACTCTCAGACAGTACATCCCAGACCCTAACCACTGGAGTGAACCTGCCTCCCCCACTCTCAGACAGTACATCCCAGACCCTAACCACTGGAGTGAACCTGCCTCCCCACACTCTCAGACAGTACATCCCAGACCCTAACCACTGGAGTGAACCTGCCTCCCCACACTCTCAGACAGTACATCCCAGACCCTAACCACTGGAGTGAACCTGCCTCCCCCACACTCTCAGACAGTACGTCCCAGACCCTAACCACTGGAGTGAACCTGCCTCCCCCACACTCTCAGACAGTACATCCCAGACCCTAACCACTGGAGTGAACCTGCCTCTCCCACACTCTCAGACAGTACATCCCAGACCCTAACCACTGGAGTGAACCTGCCTCTCCCCCACTCTCAGACAGTACATCCCAGACCCTAACCACTGGAGTGAACCTGCCTCCCCCACACTCTCAGACAGTACATCCCAGACCCTAACCACTGGAGTGAACCTGCCTCCCCCACTCTCAGACAGTACATCCCAGACCCTAACCACTGGAGTGAACCTGCCTCCCCCACACTCTCAGACAGTACATCCCAGACCCTAACCACTGGAGTGAACCTGCCTCCCCCACTCTCAGACAGTACATCCCAGACCCTAACCACTGGAGTGAACCTGCCTCCCCAACTCTCAGACAGTACATCCCAGACCCTAACCACTGGAGTGAACCTGCCTCTCCCACACTCTCAGACAGTACATCCCAGACCCTAACCACTGGAGTGAACCTGCCTCCCCCACTCTCAGACAGTACATCCCAGACCCTAACCACTGGAGTGAACCTGCGTCTCCCACACTCTCAGACAGTACATCCCAGACCCTAACCACTGGAGTGAACCTGCCTCGTCCACACTCTCAGACAGTACATCCCAGACCCTAACCACTGGAGTGAACCTGCCTCCCCCACTCTCAGACAGTACATCCCAGACCCTAACCACTGGAGTGAACCTGCCTCTCCCACACTCTCAGACAGTACATCCCAGATCCTAACCACTGGAGTGAACCTGCCTCTCCCACACTCTCACACAGTACATCCCAGACCCTAACCACTGGAGTGAACCTGCCTCCCCCACACTCTCAGACAGTACATCCCAGACCCTAACCACTGGAGTGAACCTGCCTCCCCCACTCTCAGACAGTACATCCCAGACCCTAACCACTGGGTGAACCTGCCTCCCCACACTCTCAGACAGTACATCCCAGACTCTAACCACTGGAGTGAACCTGCCTCCCCACACTCTCAGACAGTACATCCCAGACTCTAACCACTGGAGTGAACCTGCCTCCCCCACACTCTCAGACAGTACATCCCAGACCCTAACCACTGGAGTGAACCTGCCTCCCCACACTCTCAGACAGTACATCCCAGACCCTAACCACTGGAGTGAACCTGCCTCCCCCACACTCTCAGACAGTACATCCCAGACCCTAACCACTGGAGTGAACCTGCCTCTCCCACACTCTCAGACAGTACATCCCAGACCTAACCACTGGAGTGAACCTGCCTCCCCCACACTCTCAGACAGTACATCCCAGACCCTAACCACTGGAGTGAACCTGCCTCCCCCACTCTCAGACAGTACATCCCAGACCCTAACCACTGGAGTGAACCTGCCTCCCCACACTCTCAGACAGTACATCCCAGACCCTAACCACTGGAGTGAACCTGCCTCCCCCACTCTCAGACAGTACATCCCAGACCCTAACCACTGGAGTGAACCTGCCTCCCCACACTCTCAGACAGTACATCCCAGACCTAACCACTGGAGTGAACCTGCCTCTCCCACACTCTCAGACAGTACATCCCAGACCCTAACCACTGGAGTGAACCTGCCTCCCCACACTCTCAGACAGTACATCCCAGACCCTAACCACTGGAGTGAACCTGCCTCTCCCACACTCTCACACAGTACATCCCAGACCCTAACCACTGGAGTGAACCTGCCTCCCCCACACTCTCAGACAGTACAACCCAGACCCTAACCACTGGAGTGAACCTGCCTCCCCCACTCTCAGACAGTACATCCCAGACCCTAACCACTGGAGTGAACCTGCCTCCCCCACACTCTCAGACAGTACATCCCAGACCCTAACCACTGGAGTGAACCTGCCTCCCCCACACTCTCAGACAGTACATCCCAGACCCTAACCACTGGAGTGAACCTGCCTCCCCCACACTCTCAGACAGTACATCCCAGACCCTAACCACTGGAGTGAACCTGCCTCCCCCACACTCTCAGACAGTACATCCCAGACCCTAACCACTGGAGTGAACCTGCCTCTCCCACACTCTCAGACAGTACATCCCAGACCCTAACCACTGGAGTGAACCTGCCTCCCCCACACTCTCAGACAGTACATCCCAGACCCTAACCACTGGAGTGAACCTGCCTCCCCCACTCTCAGACAGTACATCCCAGACCCTAACCACTGGAGTGAACCTGCCTCCCACACTCTCAGACAGTACATCCCAGACCCTAACCACTGGAGTGAACCTGCCTCCCCCACACTCTCAGACAGTACATCCCAGACCCTAACCACTGGAGTGAACCTGCCTCCCCCACTCTCAGACAGTACATCCCAGACCCTAACCACTGGAGTGAACCTGCCTCCCCACACTCTCAGACAGTACATCCCAGACCCTAACCACTGGAGTGAACCTGCCTCCCCCACACTCTCAGACAGTACATCCCAGACCCTAACCACTGGAGTGAACCTGCCTCTCCCCACACTCTCAGACAGTACATCCCAGACCCTAACCACTGGAGTGAACCTGCCTCCCCACACTCTCAGACAGTACATCCCAGACCCTAACCACTGGAGTGAACCTGCCTCCCCCACACTCTCAGACAGTACATCCCAGACCCTAACCACTGGAGTGAACCTGCCTCCCCCACTCTCAGACAGTACATCCCAGACCCTAACCACTGGGGTGAACCTGCCTCCCCACACTCTCAGACAGTACATCCCAGACCCTAACCACTGGAGTGAACCTGCCTCCCCCACACTCTCAGACAGTACATCCCAGACCCTAACCACTGGAGTGAACCTGCCTCTCCCACACTCTCAGACAGTACATCCCAGATCCTAACCACTGGAGTGAACCTGCCTCCCCCCACACTCTCAGACAGTACGTCCCAGACCCTAACCACTGGAGTGAACCTGCCTCCCCACACTCTCAGACAGTACATCCCAGACCCTAACCACTGGAGTGAACCTGCCTCTCCCACACTCTCAGACAGTACATCCCAGACCCTAACCACTGGAGTGAACCTGCCTCTCCCCCACACTCTCAGACAGTACATCCCAGACCCTAACCACTGGAGTGAACCTGCCTCCCCCACACTCTCAGACAGTACATCCCAGACCCTAACCACTGGAGTGTACCTGCCTCCCCCACTCTCAGACAGTACATCCCAGACCCTAACCACTGCAGTGAACCTGCCTCCCCGACCCTCTCAGACAGTACATCCCAGACAGTACATCCCAGACACTAACCACTGGAGTGTACCTGCCTCCCCCACTCTCAGACAGTACATCCCAGACCCTAACCACTGGAGTGAACCTGCCTCCCCAACTCTCAGACAGTACATCCCAGACCTAACCACTGGAGTGAACCTGCCTCTCCCACACTCTCAGACAGTACATCCCAGATTCTAACCACTGCAGTGAACCTGCCTCCCCCACTCTCAGACAGTACATCCCAGACCCTAACCACTGGCGTGAACCTGCGTCTCCCACACTCTCAGACAGTACATCCCAGACCCTAACCACTGGAGTGAACCTGCCTCCCCACACTCTCAGACAGTACATCCCAGACCCTAACCACTGGAGTGTACCTGCCTCCCCCACTCTCAGACAGTACATCCCAGACCCTAACCACTGGAGTGAACCTGCCTCCCCCACACTCTCAGACAGTACATCCCAGATCCTAACCACTGGAGTGAACCTGCATCTCCCACACTCTCACACAGTACATCCCAGACCCTAACCACTGGAGTGAACCTGCCTCCCCCACACTCTCAGACAGTACATCCCAGACCCTAACCACTGGAGTGTACCTGCCTCCCCCACTCTCAGACAGTACATCCCAGACCCTAACCACTGGGGTGAACTTGCCTCCCCTACACTCTCAGACAGTACATCCCAGACTCTAACCACTGGAGTGAACCTGCCTCCTCCACACTCTCAGACAGTACATCCCAGACTCTAACCACTGGAGTGAACCTGCCTCCTCCCACACTCTCAGACAGTACATCCCAGACCCTAACCACTGGAGTGAACCTGCCTCCCCACACTCTCAGACAGTACATCCCAGACCCTAACCACTGGAGTGAACCTGCCTCCCCCACACTCTCAGACAGTACATCCCAGACCCTAACCACTGGAGTGAACCTGCCTCTCCCACACTCTCAGACAGTACATCCCAGACCTAACCACTGGAGTGAACCTGCCTCTCCCCACACTCTCAGACAGTACATCCCAGACCCTAACCACTGGAGTGAACCTGCCTCCCCACTCTCAGACAGTACATCCCAGACCCAAACCACTGCAGTGAACCTGCCTCCCCACACTCTCAGACAGTACATCCCAGACCCTAACCACTGGAGTGAACCTTCCTCCCCCACTCTCAGACAGTACATCCCAGACCCTAACCACTGGAGTGTACCTGCCTCCCCACACTCTCAGACAGTACATCCCAGACCGTAACCACTGTACTGAACCTGCGTCTCCCACACTCTCAGACAGTACATCCCAGACCCTAACCACTGGAGTGAACCTGCCTCCCCCACTCTCAGACAGTACATCCCAGACCCTAACCACTGGAGTGAACCTGCCTCCCCACACTCTCAGACAGTACATCCCAGACCGTAACCACTGTAGTGAACCTGCCTCTCCCACACTCTCAGACAGTACATCCCAGACCCTAACCACTGGAGTGAACCTGCCTCCCCACACTCTCAGACAGTACATCCCAGACCCTAACCACTGGAGTGAACCTGCCTCCTCCACACTCTCAGACAGTACATCCCAGACCCTAACCACTGGAGTGAACCTGCCTCCCCCACACTCTCAGACAGTACATCCCAGACCCTAACCACTGGAGTGAACCTGCCTCCCCACACTCTCAGACAGTACATCCCAGACCCTAACCACTGGAGTGAACCTGCCTCCCCCACACTCTCAGACAGTACATCCCAGACCCTAACCACTGGAGTGAACCTGCCTCTCCCACACTCTCAGACAGTACATCCCAGACCTAACCACTGGAGTGAACCTGCCTCCCCCACACTCTCAGACAGTACATCCCAGACCCTAACCACTGGAGTGAACCTGCCTCCCCCACTCTCAGACAGTACATCCCAGACCCTAACCACTGGAGTGAACCTGCCTCCCCACACTCTCAGACAGTACATCCCAGACCCTAACCACTGGAGTGAACCTGCCTCCCCCACTCTCAGACAGTACATCCCAGACCCTAACCACTGGAGTGAACCTGCCTCCCCAACTCTCAGACAGTACATCCCAGACCCTAACCACTGGAGTGAACCTGCCTCTCCCACACTCTCAGACAGTACATCCCAGACCCTAACCACTGGAGTGAACCTGCCTCCCCCACTCTCAGACAGTACATCCCAGACCCTAACCACTGGAGTGAACCTGCCTCCCCACACTCTCAGACAGTACATCCCAGACCCTAACCACTGGAGTGAACCTGCCTCCCCCACTCTCAGACAGTACATCCCAGACCCTAACCACTGGAGTGAACCTGCCTCTCCCACACTCTCAGACAGTACATCCCAGATACTAACCACTGGAGTGAACCTGCCTCTCCCACACTCTCACACAGTACATCCCAGACCCTAACCACTGGAGTGAACCTGCCTCCCCCACACTCTCAGACAGTACATCCCAGACCCTAACCACTGGAGTGAACCTGCCTCCCCCACTCTCAGACAGTACATCCCAGACCCTAACCACTGGAGTGAACCTGCCTCCCCACACTCTCAGACAGTACATCCCAGACCTAACCACTGGAGTGAACCTGCCTCCCCCACACTCTCAGACAGTACATCCCAGACCCTAACCACTGGAGTGAACCTGCCTCTCCCACACTCTCAGACAGTACATCCCAGACCCTAACCACTGGAGTGAACCTGCCTCCCCACACTCTCAGACAGTACATCCCAGACCCTAACCACTGGAGTGAACCTGCCTCCCCCACTCTCAGACAGTACATCCCAGACCCTAACCACTGGAGTGAACCTGCCTCCCCCACTCTCAGACAGTACATCCCAGACCCTAACCACTGGAGTGAACCTGCCTCTCCCACACTCTCAGACAGTACATCCCAGACCCTAACCACTGGAGTGAACCTGCCTCGTCCACACTCTCAGACAGTACATCCCAGACCCTAACCACTGGAGTGAACCTGCCTCCCCCACTCTCAGACAGTACATCCCAGACCCTAACCACTGGAGTGAACCTGCCTCTCCCACACTCTCAGACAGTACATCCCAGACCCTAACCACTGGAGTGAACCTGCCTCCCCACACTCTCAGACAGTACATCCCAGACCCTAACCACTGGAGTGAACCTGCCTCCCCCACACTCTCAGACAGTACATCCCAGACCCTAACCACTGGAGTGAACCTGCCTCCCCACTCTCAGACAGTACATCCCAGACCCTAACCACTGGAGTGAACCTGCCTCCCCCACACTCTCAGACAGTACATCCCAGACCCTAACCACTGGAGTGAACCTGCCTCCCCCACACTCTCAGACAGTACATCCCAGACCCTAACCACTGGAGTGAACCTGCCTCCCCAACTCTCAGACAGTACATCCCAGACCCTAACCACTGGAGTGAACCTGCCTCCCCACACTCTCAGACAGTACATCCCAGACCCTAACCACTGGAGTGAACCTGCCTCCCCACACTCTCAGACAGTACATCCCAGACCCTAACCACTGGAGTGAACCTGCCTCCCCAACTCTCAGACAGTACATCCCAGACCCTAACCACTGGAGTGAACCTGCCTCTCCCACACTCTCAGACAGTACATCCCAGACCCTAACCACTGGAGTGAACCTGCCTCTCCCACACTCTCAGACAGTACATCCCAGACCCTAACCACTGGAGTGAACCTGCCTCCCCCACACTCTCAGACAGTACATCCCAGACCCTAACCACTGGAGTGAACCTGCCTCCCCCACACTCTCAGACAGTACATCCCAGACCCTAACCACTGGAGTGAACCTGCCTCCCCACACTCTCAGACAGTACATCCCAGACCCTAACCACTGGAGTGAACCTGCCTCCCCCACACTCTCAGACAGTACATCCCAGACCCTAACCACTGGAGTGAACCTGCCTCCCCCACACTCTCAGACAGTACATCCCAGACCCTAACCACTGGAGTGAACCTGCCTTCCCACACTCTCAGACAGTACATCCCAGACCCTAACCACTGGAGTGAACCTGCCTCCCCACACTCTCAGACAGTACATCCCAGACCCTAACCACTGGAGTGAACCTGCCTCTCCCCACACTCTCAGACAGTACATCCCAGACCCTAACCACTGGAGTGAACCTGCCTCCCCCACTCTCAGACAGTACATCCCAGACCCTAACCACTGGAGTGAACCTGCCTCCCCCACTCTCAGACAGTACATCCCAGACCCTAACCACTGGAGTGAACCTGCCTCCCCACACTCTCAGACAGTACATCCCAGACCCTAACCACTGGAGTGAACCTGCGTCTCCCACACTCTCAGACAGTACATCCCAGACCCTAACCACTGGAGTGAACCTGCCTCCCCCACTCTCAGACAGTACATCCCAGACCCTAACCACTGGAGTGAACCTGCCTCCCCACACTCTCAGACAGTACATCCCAGACCCTAACCACTGGAGTGAACCTGCCTCTCCCACACTCTCAGACAGTACATCCCAGACCCTAACCACTGGAGTGAACCTGCCTCCTCCACACTCTCAGACAGTACATCCCAGACCCTAACCACTGGAGTGAACCTGCCTCCCCCACACTCTCAGACAGTACATCCCAGACCCTAACCACTGGAGTGAACCTGCCTCCCCACACTCTCAGACAGTACATCCCAGACCCTAACCACTGGAGTGAACCTGCCTCCCCACACTCTCAGACAGTACATCCCAGACCCTAACCACTGGAGTGAACCTGCCTCCCCACACTCTCAGACAGTACATCCCAGACCCTAACCACTGCAGTGAACCTTCCTCCCCCACTCTCAGACAGTACATCCCAGACCCTAACCACTGGAGTGAACCTGCCTCCCCAACACTCTCAGACAGTACATCCCAGACCCTAACCACTGGAGTGAACCTGCCTCCCACACTCTCAGACAGTACATCCCAGACCCTAACACTGGAGTGTACCTGCCTCCCAACTCTCAGACAGTACATCCCAGACCCTAACCACTGGAGTGAACCTGCCTCCCACACTCTCAGACAGTACATCCCAGACCCTAACCACTGGAGTGAACCTGCCTCCCCACACTCTCAGACAGTACATCCCAGACCCTAACCACTGGAGTGAACCTGCCTCCCCCACTCTCAGACAGTACATCCCAGACCCTAACCACTGGAGTGAACCTGCCTCTCCCACACTCTCAGACAGTACATCCCAGACCCTAACCACTGGAGTGAACCTGCCTCCTCCACACTCTCAGACAGTACATCCCAGACCCTAACCACTGGAGTGAACCTGCCTCCCCCACTCTCAGACAGTACATCCCAGACCCTAACCACTGGAGTGAACCTGCCTCTCCCACACTCTCAGACAGTACATCCCAGACCCTAACCACTGGAGTGAACCTGCCTCTCCCCACACTCTCAGACAGTACATCCCAGACCCTAACCACTGGAGTGAACCTGCCTCCCCACACTCTCAGACAGTACATCCCAGACCCTAACCACTGGAGTGAACCTGCCTCCTCCACACTCTCAGACAGTACATCCCAGACCCTAACCACTGGAGTGAACCTGCCTCCCACACTCTCAGACAGTACATCCCAGACCCTAACCACTGGAGTGAACCTGCCTCCCCACACTCTCAGACAGTACATCCCAGACCCTAACCACTGGAGTGAACCTGCCTCTCCCCACACTCTCAGACAGTACATCCCAGACCCTAACCACTGGAGTGAACCTGCCTCCCCACACTCTCAGACAGTACATCCCAGACCCTAACCACTGGAGTGAACCTGCCTCCCCCACACTCTCAGACAGTACATCCCAGACCCTAACCACTGGAGTGAACCTGCCTCCCCCACTCTCAGACAGTACATCCCAGACCCTAACCACTGGAGTGAACCTGCCTCCCCCACACTCTCAGACAGTACATCCCAGACCCTAACCACTGGAGTGAACCTGCCTCCCCCCACTCTCAGACAGTACATCCCAGACCCTAACCACTGGAGTGAACCTGCCTCTCCCACACTCTCAGACAGTACATCCCAGACCCTAACCACTGGAGTGAACCTGCCTCCCCACACTCTCAGACAGTACATCCCAGACCCTAACCACTGGAGTGAACCTGCCTCCCCCACACTCTCAGACAGTACATCCCAGACCCTAACCACTGGAGTGAACCTGCCTCCCCACACTCTCAGACAGTACATCCCAGACCCTAACCACTGGAGTGAACCTGCCTCCCCCACACTCTCAGACAGTACATCCCAGACCCTAACCACTGGAGTGAACCTGCCTCCCCCACTCTCAGACAGTACATCCCAGACCCTAACCACTGGAGTGAACCTGCCTCCCCACACTCTCAGACAGTACATCCCAGACCCTAACCACTGGAGTGAACCTGCCTCCCCCACTCTCAGACAGTACATCCCAGACCCTAACCACTGGAGTGAACCTGCCTCCCCACACTCTCAGACAGTACATCCCAGACCCTAACCACTGGAGTGAACCTGCCCTCCCACACTCTCAGACAGTACATCCCAGACCCTAACCACTGGAGTGAACCTGCCTCCCCCACTCTCAGACAGTACATCCCAGACCCTAACCACTGGAGTGAACCTGCCTCTCCCACACTCTCAGACAGTACATCCCAGACCCTAACCACTGGAGTGAACCTGCCTCCCCACACTCTCAGACAGTACATCCCAGACCCTAACCACTGGAGTGAACCTGCCTCCCCCACTCTCAGACAGTACATCCCAGACCCTAACCACTGGAGTGAACCTGCCTCCCCACACTCTCAGACAGTACATCCCAGACCCTAACCACTGGAGTGAACCTGCCTCCCACACTCTCAGACAGTACATCCCAGACCCTAACCACTGGAGTGAACCTGCCTCCCCACACTCTCAGACAGTACATCCCAGACCCTAACCACTGGAGTGAACCTGCCTCCCCCACTCTCAGACAGTACATCCCAGACCCTAACCACTGGAGTGAACCTGCCTCCCCCACACTCTCAGACAGTACATCCCAGACCCTAACCACTGGAGTGAACCTGCCTCTCCCCACACTCTCAGACAGTACATCCCAGACCCTAACCACTGGAGTGAACCTGCCTCTCCCACACTCTCAGACAGTACATCCCAGACCCTAACCACTGGAGTGAACCTGCCTCCCCACACTCTCAGACAGTACATCCCAGACCCTAACCACTGGAGTGAACCTGCCTCTCCCCACACTCTCAGACAGTACATCCCAGACCCTAACCACTGGAGTGAACCTGCCTCTCCCCACACTCTCAGACAGTACATCCCAGACCCTAACCACTGGAGTGAACCTGCCTCCCCACACTCTCAGACAGTACATCCCAGACCCTAACCACTGGAGTGAACCTGCCTCCCCCACTCTCAGACAGTACATCCCAGACCCTAACCACTGGAGTGAACCTGCCTCCCCCACTCTCAGACAGTACATCCCAGACCCTAACCACTGGAGTGAACCTGCCTCCCCACACTCTCAGACAGTACATCCCAGACCCTAACCACTGGAGTGAACCTGCCTCCCCCACACTCTCAGACAGTACATCCCAGACCCTAACCACTGGAGTGAACCTGCCTCCCCCACACTCTCAGACAGTACATCCCAGACCCTAACCACTGGAGTGAACCTGCCTCCCCACACTCTCAGACAGTACATCCCAGACCCTAACCACTGGAGTGAACCTGCCCTCCCCACACTCTCAGACAGTACATCCCAGACCCTAACCACTGGAGTGAACCTGCCTCCCCACACTCTCAGACAGTACATCCCAGACCCTAACCACTGGAGTGAACCTGCCTTCGCACACTCTCAGACAGTACATCCCAGACCCTAACCACTGGAGTGAACCTGCTCCTCCCACACTCTCAGACAGTACATCCCAGACCCTAACCACTGGAGTGAACCTGCCTCCCCCACACTCTCAGACAGTACATCCCAGACCCTAACCACTGGAGTGAACCTGCCTCCCCCACACTCTCAGACAGTACATCCCAGACCCTAACCACTGGAGTGAACCTGCCTCCCCCACACTCTCAGACAGTACATCCCAGACCCTAACCACTGGAGTGAACCTGCCTCCCCCACACTCTCAGACAGTACATCCCAGACCCTAACCACTGGAGTGAACCTGCCTCCCCACACTCTCAGACAGTACATCCCAGACCCTAACCACTGGAGTGAACCTGCCTCCCCACACTCTCAGACAGTACATCCCAGACCCTAACCACTGGAGTGAACCTGCCTCCCCACACTCTCAGACAGTACATCCCAGACCCTAACCACTGGAGTGAACCTGCCTCCCCACACTCTCAGACAGTACATCCCAGACCCTAACCACTGGAGTGAACCTGCCTCTCCCCACACTCTCAGACAGTACATCCCAGACCCTAACCACTGGAGTGAACCTGCCTCCCCACACTCTCAGACAGTACATCCCAGACCCTAACCACTGGAGTGAACCTGCCTCCCCACACTCTCAGACAGTACATCCCAGACCCTAACCACTGGAGTGAACCTGCTTCCCCCACACTCTCAGACAGTACATCCCAGACCCTAACCACTGGAGTGAACCTGCCTCCCCCACACTCTCAGACAGTACATCCCAGACCCTAACCACTGGAGTGAACCTGCCTCTCCCACACTCTCAGACAGTACATCCCAGACCCTAACCACTGGAGTGAACCTGCCTCCCCCACACTCTCAGACAGTACATCCCAGACCCTAACCACTGGAGTGAACCTGCCTCCCCACTCTCAGACAGTACATCCCAGACCCTAACCACTGGAGTGAACCTGCCTCCCCCACACTCTCAGACAGTACATCCCAGACCCTAACCACTGGAGTGAACCTGCCTTCCCACACTCTCAGACAGTACATCCCAGACTCTAACCACTGGAGTGAACCTGCCTCCTCCACACTCTCAGACAGTACATCCCAGACCCTAACCACTGGAGTGAACCTGCCTCCCACACTCTCAGACAGTACATCCCAGACCCTAACCACTGGAGTGAACCTGCCTTCCCACACTCTCAGACAGTACATCCCAGACCCTAACCACTGGAGTGAACCTGCCTCCCCCACACTCTCAGACAGTACATCCCAGACCTAACCACTGGAGTGAACCTGCCCTCCCACACTCTCAGACAGTACATCCCAGACCCTAACCACTGGAGTGAACCTGCCTCCCCCACACTCTCAGACAGTACATCCCAGACCCTAACCACTGGAGTGAACCTGCCTCCCCCACACTCTCAGACAGTACATCCCAGACCCTAACCACTGGAGTGAACCTGCCTCCCACACTCTCAGACAGTACATCCCAGACCCTAACCACTGGAGTGAACCTGCCTCCCCACCTCTCAGACAGTACATCCCAGACCCTAACCACTGGAGTGAACCTGCCTCCCCCACACTCTCAGACAGTACATCCCAGACCCTAACCACTGGAGTGAACCTGCCTCCCCCACACTCTCAGACAGTACATCCCAGACCCTAACCACTGGAGTGAACCTGCCTCCCCCACACTCTCAGACAGTACATCCCAGACCCTAACCACTGGAGTGAACCTGCCTCCCCCACACTCTCAGACAGTACATCCCAGACCCTAACCACTGGAGTGAACCTGCCTCCCCCACACTCTCAGACAGTACATCCCAGACCCTAACCACTGGAGTGAACCTGCCTCCCCACACTCTCAGACAGTACATCCCAGACCCTAACCACTGGAGTGAACCTGCCTCCCCACACTCTCAGACAGTACATCCCAGACCCTAACCACTGGAGTGAACCTGCCTCCCCACACTCTCAGACAGTACATCCCAGACCCTAACCACTGGAGTGAACCTGCCTCCCCCACACTCTCAGACAGTACATCCCAGACCCTAACCACTGGAGTGAACCTGCTTCTCCTCCACACTCTCAGACAGTACATCCCAGACCCTAACCACTGGAGTGAACCTGCCTCTCCCACACTATCAGACAGTACATCCCAGACCCTAACCACTGGAGTGAACCTGCCTCCCCACACTCTCAGACAGTACATCCCAGACCCTAACCACTGGAGTGAACCTGCCTCCCCCACACTCTCAGACAGTACATCCCAGACCCTAACCACTGGAGTGAACCTGCCTCCCCCACACTCTCAGACAGTACATCCCAGACCCTAACCACTGGAGTGAACCTGCCTCCCCACACTCTCAGACAGTACATCCCAGACCCTAACCACTGGAGTGAACCTGCCTCTCCCCACACTCTCAGACAGTACATCCCAGACCCTAACCACTGGAGTGAACCTGCCTCCCCCACACTCTCAGACAGTACATCCCAGACCCTAACCACTGGAGTGAACCTGCCTCCCCCACTCTCAGACAGTACATCCCAGACCCTAACCACTGGAGTGAACCTGCCTCCCCCACACTCTCAGACAGTACATCCCAGACCCTAACCACTGGAGTGAACCTGCCCTCCCACACTCTCAGACAGTACATCCCAGACCCTAACCACTGGAGTGAACCTGCCTCCTCCACACTCTCAGACAGTACATCCCAGACCCTAACCACTGGAGTGAACCTGCCTCCCCCACACTCTCAGACAGTACATCCCAGACCCTAACCACTGGAGTGAACCTGCCTTCCCACACTCTCAGACAGTACATCCCAGACCCTAACCACTGGAGTGAACCTGCCTCCCCCACACTCTCAGACAGTACATCCCAGACCCTAACCACTGGAGTGAACCTGCCTCCCCACACTCTCAGACAGTACATCCCAGACCCTAACCACTGGAGTGAACCTGCCTCCCCCACACTCTCAGACAGTACATCCCAGACCCTAACCACTGGAGTGAACCTGCCTCCCCCACACTCTCAGACAGTACATCCCAGACCCTAACCACTGGAGTGAACCTGCCTCCCCCACTCTCAGACAGTACATCCCAGACCCTAACCACTGGAGTGAACCTGCCTCCCCCACTCTCAGACAGTACATCCCAGACCCTAACCACTGGAGTGAACCTGCCTCCCCCACTCTCAGACAGTACATCCCAGACCCTAACCACTGGAGTGAACCTGCCTCCCCCACACTCTCAGACAGTACATCCCAGACCCTAACCACTGGAGTGAACCTGCCTCCCCACACTCTCAGACAGTACATCCCAGACCCTAACCACTGGAGTGAACCTGCCTCCCCCACACTCTCAGACAGTACATCCCAGACCCTAACCACTGGAGTGAACCTGCCTCTCCCCCACTCTCAGACAGTACATCCCAGACCCTAACCACTGGAGTGAACCTGCCTCCCCCACCTCTCAGACAGTACATCCCAGACCCTAACCACTGGAGTGAACCTGCCTCTCCCACACTCTCAGACAGTACATCCCAGACCCTAACCACTGGAGTGAACCTGCCTCCCCACACTCTCAGACAGTACATCCCAGACCCTAACCACTGGAGTGAACCTGCCTCCCCCCACACTCTCAGACAGTACATCCCAGACCCTAACCACTGGAGTGAACCTGCCTTCCCACACTCTCAGACAGTACATCCCAGACCCTAACCACTGGAGAATACGTGCCACTCCCCCACACTCTCAGACAGTACATCCCAGACCCTAACCACTGGAGTGAACCTGCCTCACCCACACTCTCAGACAGTACATCCCAGACCCTAACCACTGGAGTGAACCTGCCTCCCCCACACTCTCAGACAGTACATCCCAGACCCTAACCACTGGAGTGAACCTGCCTCTCCCACACTCTCAGACAGTACATCCCAGACCCTAACCACTGGAGTGAACCTGCCTCTCCCCCACTCTCAGACAGTACATCCCAGACCCTAACCACTGGAGTGAACCTGCCTCCCCACACTCTCAGACAGTACATCCCAGACCCTAACCACTGGAGTGAACCTGCCTCTCCCCACACTCTCAGACAGTACATCCCAGACCCTAACCACTGGAGTGAACCTGCCTCCCACACTCTCAGACAGTACATCCCAGACCCTAACCACTGGAGTGAACCTGCCTCCCCCACTCTCAGACAGTACATCCCAGACCCTAACCACTGGAGTGAACCTGCCTCTCCCACACTCTCAGACAGTACATCCCAGACCCTAACCACTGGAGTGAACCTGCCTCCCCCACACTCTCAGACAGTACATCCCAGACCCTAACCACTGGAGTGAACCTGCCTCCCCCACTCTCAGACAGTACATCCCAGACCCTAACCACTGGAGTGAACCTGCCTCCCCACACTCTCAGACAGTACATCCCAGACCCTAACCACTGGAGTGAACCTGCCTCCCCCACACTCTCAGACAGTACATCCCAGACCCTAACCACTGGAGTGAACCTGCCTCCCCCACACTCTCAGACAGTACATCCCAGACCCTAACCACTGGAGTGAACCTGCCTCCCCACACTCTCAGACAGTACATCCCAGACCCTAACCACTGGAGTGAACCTGCCTCCCCACACTCTCAGACAGTACATCCCAGACCCTAACCACTGGAGTGAACCTGCCTCCCCCACACTCTCAGACAGTACATCCCAGACCCTAACCACTGGAGTGAACCTGCCCTCCCCACACTCTCAGACAGTACATCCCAGACCCTAACCACTGGAGTGAACCTGCCTCCTCCACACTCTCAGACAGTACATCCCAGACCCTAACCACTGGAGTGAACCTGCCTCCCCACACTCTCAGACAGTACATCCCAGACCCTAACCACTGGAGTGAACCTGCCTCCCCACACTCTCAGACAGTACATCCCAGACCCTAACCACTGGAGTGAACCTGCCTCTCCCACACTCTCAGACAGTACATCCCAGACCCTAACCACTGGAGTGAACCTGCCTCCCCCACACTCTCAGACAGTACATCCCAGACCCTAACCACTGGAGTGAACCTGCCTCCCCCACACTCTCAGACAGTACATCCCAGACCCTAACCACTGGAGTGAACCTGCCTCCCCCACACTCTCAGACAGTACATCCCAGACCCTAACCACTGGAGTGAACCTGCCTCCCCACACTCTCAGACAGTACATCCCAGACCCTAACCACTGGAGTGAACCTGCCTCCCCCACACTCTCAGACAGTACATCCCAGACCCTAACCACTGGAGTGAACCTGCCTCCCCCACACTCTCAGACAGTACATCCCAGACCCTAACCACTGGAGTGAACCTGCCTCCCCCACACTCTCAGACAGTACATCCCAGACCCTAACCACTGGAGTGAACCTGCCTCCCCACACTCTCAGACAGTACATCCCAGACCCTAACCACTGGAGTGAACCTGCCTCCCCCACACTCTCAGACAGTACATCCCAGACCCTAACCACTGGAGTGAACCTGCCTCCCCACACTCTCAGACAGTACATCCCAGACCCTAACCACTGGAGTGAACCTGCCTCCCCACACTCTCAGACAGTACATCCCAGACCCTAACCACTGGAGTGAACCTGCTTCTCCCCCACACTCTCAGACAGTACATCCCAGACCCTAACCACTGGAGTGAACCTGCCTCCCCACACTCTCAGACAGTACATCCCAGACCCTAACCACTGGAGTGAACCTGCCTCCCCACACTCTCAGACAGTACATCCCAGACCCTAACCACTGGAGTGAACCTGCCTCCCCCACACTCTCAGACAGTACATCCCAGACCCTAACCACTGGAGTGTACCTGCCTCCCCCACTCTCAGACAGTACATCCCAGACCCTAACCACTGGAGTGAACCTGCCTCTCCCCACACTCTCAGACAGTACATCCCAGACCCTAACCACTGGAGTGAACCTGCCTCCCCCACACTCTCAGACAGTACATCCCAGACCCTAACCACTGGAGTGAACCTGCCTCCCCCACTCTCAGACAGTACATCCCAGACCCTAACCACTGGAGTGAACCTGCCTCCCCCACACTCTCAGACAGTACATCCCAGACCCTAACCACTGGAGTGAACCTGCCTCCCCCACACTCTCAGACAGTACATCCCAGACCCTAACCACTGGAGTGAACCTGCCTCCCCACACTCTCAGACAGTACATCCCAGACCCTAACCACTGGAGTGAACCTGCCTCCCCCACACTCTCAGACAGTACATCCCAGACCCTAACCACTGGAGTGAACCTGCCTCCCCACACTCTCAGACAGTACATCCCAGACCCTAACCACTGGAGTGAACCTGCCTCCCCACACTCTCAGACAGTACATCCCAGACCCTAACCACTGGAGTGAACCTGCCTCCCACACTCTCAGACAGTACATCCCAGACCCTAACCACTGGAGTGAACCTGCCTCTCCCACACTCTCAGACAGTACATCCCAGACCCTAACCACTGGAGTGAACCTGCCTCCCCCACTCTCAGACAGTACATCCCAGACCCTAACCACTGGAGTGAACCTGCCTCTCCCACACTCTCAGACAGTACATCCCAGACCCTAACCACTGGAGTGAACCTGCCTCTCCCCACACTCTCAGACAGTACATCCCAGACCCTAACCACTGGAGTGAACCTGCCTCCCCACACTCTCAGACAGTACATCCCAGACCCTAACCACTGGAGTGAACCTGCCTCCTCCACACTCTCAGACAGTACATCCCAGACCCTAACCACTGGAGTGAACCTGCCTCCCCACACTCTCAGACAGTACATCCCAGACCCTAACCACTGGAGTGAACCTGCCTCCCCACACTCTCAGACAGTACATCCCAGACCCTAACCACTGGAGTGAACCTGCCTCTCCCCACACTCTCAGACAGTACATCCCAGACCCTAACCACTGGAGTGAACCTGCCTCCCCACACTCTCAGACAGTACATCCCAGACCCTAACCACTGGAGTGAACCTGCCTCTCCCCACACTCTCAGACAGTACATCCCAGACCCTAACCACTGGAGTGAACCTGCCTCCCACACTCTCAGACAGTACATCCCAGACCCTAACCACTGGAGTGAACCTGCCTCTCCCACACTCTCAGACAGTACATCCCAGACCCTAACCACTGGAGTGAACCTGCCTCCCCCACTCTCAGACAGTACATCCCAGACCCTAACCACTGGAGTGAACCTGCCTCCCCCACACTCTCAGACAGTACATCCCAGACCCTAACCACTGGAGTGAACCTGCCTCTCCCACACTCTCAGACAGTACATCCCAGACCCTAACCACTGGAGTGAACCTGCCTTCCCACACTCTCAGACAGTACATCCCAGACCCTAACCACTGGAGTGAACCTGCCTCCCCCACACTCTCAGACAGTACATCCCAGACCCTAACCACTGGAGTGAACCTGCCTCCCCCACACTCTCAGACAGTACATCCCAGACCCTAACCACTGGAGTGAACCTGCCTCCCCCACTCTCAGACAGTACATCCCAGACCCTAACCACTGGAGTGAACCTGCCTCCCCACACTCTCAGACAGTACATCCCAGACCCTAACCACTGGAGTGAACCTGCCTCCCCACTCTCAGACAGTACATCCCAGACCCTAACCACTGGAGTGAACCTGCCTCCCCACACTCTCAGACAGTACATCCCAGACCCTAACCACTGGAGTGAACCTGCCCTCCCCACACTCTCAGACAGTACATCCCAGACCCTAACCACTGGAGTGAACCTGCCTCCCCCACTCTCAGACAATACATCCCAGACCCTAACCACTGGAGTGAACCTGCGTCTCCCACACTCTCAGACAGTACATCCCAGACCCTAACCACTGGAGTGAACCTGCCTCCTCCACACTCTCAGACAGTACATCCCAGACCCTAACCACTGGAGTGAACCTGCCTCCCCCACTCTCAGACAGTACATCCCAGACCCTAACCACTGGAGTGAACCTGCCTCCCCCACACTCTCAGACAGTACATCCCAGACCCTAACCACTGGAGTGAACCTGCCCTTCCCCCACTCTCAGACAGTACATCCCAGACCCTAACCACTGGAGTGAACCTGCCTCCCCACACTCTCAGACAGTACATCCCAGACCCTAACCACTGGAGTGAACCTGCCTCCCCCACTCTCAGACAGTACATCCCAGACCCTAACCACTGGAGTGAACCTGCCTCCCCCACACTCTCAGACAGTACATCCCAGACCCTAACCACTGGAGTGAACCTGCCTCTCCCCACACTCTCAGACAGTACATCCCAGACCCTAACCACTGGAGTGAACCTGCCTCTCCCCACACTCTCAGACAGTACATCCCAGACCCTAACCACTGGAGTGAACCTGCCTCCCACACTCTCAGACAGTACATCCCAGACCCTAACCACTGGAGTGAACCTGCCTCCCCCACTCTCAGACAGTACATCCCAGACCCTAACCACTGGAGTGAACCTGCCTCCCCCACTCTCAGACAGTACATCCCAGACCCTAACCACTGGAGTGAACCTGCCTCCCCACACTCTCAGACAGTACATCCCAGACCCTAACCACTGGAGTGAACCTGCCTCCCCACACTCTCAGACAGTACATCCCAGACCCTAACCACTGGAGTGAACCTGCCTCCCCCACACTCTCAGACAGTACATCCCAGACCCTAACCACTGGAGTGAACCTGCCTCCTCCACACTCTCAGACAGTACATCCCAGACCCTAACCACTGGAGTGAACCTGCCTCCCCCACACTCTCAGACAGTACATCCCAGACCCTAACCACTGGAGTGAACCTGCCTCCCCCACACTCTCAGACAGTACATCCCAGACCCTAACCACTGGAGTGAACCTGCCTCCCCACACTCTCAGACAGTACATCCCAGACCCTAACCACTGGAGTGAACCTGCCTCCCCCACACTCTCAGACAGTACATCCCAGACCCTAACCACTGGAGTGAACCTGCCTCCCCACACTCTCAGACAGTACATCCCAGACCCTAACCACTGGAGTGAACCTGCCTCCCCCACACTCTCAGACAGTACATCCCAGACCCTAACCACTGGAGTGAACCTGCCTCCCCACACTCTCAGACAGTACATCCCAGACCCTAACCACTGGAGTGAACCTGCCTCCCCCACACTCTCAGACAGTACATCCCAGACCCTAACCACTGGAGTGAACCTGCCTCCCCCACACTCTCAGACAGTACATCCCAGACCCTAACCACTGGAGTGAACCTGCTTCTCCCCCACACTCTCAGACAGTACATCCCAGACCCTAACCACTGGAGTGAACCTGCCTCCCCACACTCTCAGACAGTACATCCCAGACCCTAACCACTGGAGTGAACCTGCCTCCCCCACACTCTCAGACAGTACATCCCAGACCCTAACCACTGGAGTGAACCTGCCTCTCCCCACACTCTCAGACAGTACATCCCAGACCCTAACCACTGGAGTGAACCTGCCTCCCCACACTCTCAGACAGTACATCCCAGACCCTAACCACTGGTGTGAACCTGCCTCCCCCACTCTCAGACAGTACATCCCAGACCCTAACCACTGGAGTGAACCTGCCTCTCCCCACACTCTCAGACAGTACATCCCAGACCCTAACCACTGGAGTGAACCTGCCTCTCCCCACACTCTCAGACAGTACATCCCAGACCCTAAGCACTGGAGTGAACCTGCCTCCCCCACTCTCAGACAGTACATCCCAGACCCTAACCACTGGAGTGAACCTGCCTCCCCCACACTCTCAGACAGTACATCCCAGACCCTAACCACTGGAGTGAACCTGGCTCCCCCACACTCTCAGACAGTACATCCCAGACCCTAACCACTGGAGTGAACCTGCCCTCCCCACACTCTCAGACAGTACATCCCAGACCCTAACCACTGGAGTGAACCTGCCTCCTCCACACTCTCAGACAGTACATCCCAGACCCTAACCACTGGAGTGAACCTGCCTCCCCACACTCTCAGACAGTACATCCCAGACCCTAACCACTGGAGTGAACCTGCCTCCCCCACTCTCAGACAGTACATCCCAGACCCTAACCACTGGAGTGAACCTGCCTCTCCCACACTCTCAGACAGTACATCCCAGACCCTAACCACTGGAGTGAACCTGCCTCCCCCACACTCTCAGACAGTACATCCCAGACCCTAACCACTGGAGTGAACCTGCCTCCCCCACTCTCAGACAGTACATCCCAGACCCTAACCACTGGAGTGAACCTGCCTCCTCCACACTCTCAGACAGTACATCCCAGACCCTAACCACTGAGTGAACCTGCCTCTCCCACACTCTCAGACAGTACATCCCAGACCCTAACCACTGGAGTGAACCTGCCTCCCCACACTCTCAGACAGTACATCCCAGACCCTAACCACAGGAGTGAACCTGCCTCCCCCACTCTCAGACAGTACATCCCAGACCCTAACCACTGGAGTGAACCTGCCTCCCCACACTCTCAGACAGTACATCCCAGACCCTAACCACTGGAGTGAACCTGCCTCTCCCACACTATCACACAGTACATCCCAGACCCTAACCACTGGAGTGAACCTGCCTCCCCCACACTCTCAGACAGTACATCCCAGACCCTAACCACTGGAGTGAACCTGCCTCCCCCACTCTCAGACAGTACATCCCAGACCCGAACCACTGGAGTGAACCTGCCTCCCCACACTCTCAGACAGTACGTCCCAGGCTCTAACCACTGGAGTGAACCTGCCTCCCCCACACTCTCAGACAGTACATCCCAGACCCTAACCACTGGAGTGAACCTGCCTCTCCCACACTCTCAGACAGTACATCCCAGACCCTAACCAATGCAGTGAACCTGCCTCCTCCACACTCTCAGACAGTACATCCCAGACCCTAACCACTGGAGTGAACCTGCCTCCCCACACTCTCAGACAGTACGTCCCAGGCTCTAACCACTGGAGTGAACCTGCCTCCCCCACACTCTCAGACAGTACATCCCAGACCCTAACCACTGGAGTGAACCTGCCTCTCCCACACTCTCAGACAGTACATCCCAGACCCTAACCACTGGAGTGAACCTGCCTCCCCACACTCTCAGACAGTACATCCCAGACCCTAACCACTGGAGTGAACCTGCCTCCCCACACTCTCAGACAGTACATCCCAGACCCTAACCACTGGAGTGAACCTGCCTCCCCACACTCTCAGACAGTACATCCCAGACCCTAACCACTGGAGTGAACCTGCCTCCTCCACACTCTCAGACAGTACATCCCAGACCCTAACCACTGGAGTGAACCTGCCTCTCCCACACTCTCAGACAGTACATCCCAGACCCTAACCACTGGAGTGAACCTGCCTCCCCCACACTCTCAGACAGTACATCCCGGTCCCTAACCACTGGAGTGAACCTGCCTCTCCCACACTCTCAGACAGTACATCCCAGACCCTAACCACAGGAGTGAACCTGCCTCCCCCACTCTCAGACAGTACATCCCACACCCTAACCACTGGAGTGAACCTGCCTCCCCACACTCTCAGACAGTACGTCCCAGACACTAACCACTGGAGTGAACCTGCCTCCCCCACTCTCAGACAGTACATCCCAGACCCTAACCACTGGAGTGAACCTGCCTCCCACACTCTCAGACAGTACATCCCAGCCCCTAACCACTGGAGTGAACCTGCCTCTCCCCACACTCTCAGACAGTACATCCCAGACCCTAACCACTGGAGTGAACCTGCCTCCCCCACACTCTCAGACAGTACATCCCAGACCCTAACCACTGGAGTGAACCTGCCTCCCCCACTCTCAGACAGTACATCCCAGACCCTAACCACTGGAGTGAACCTGCCTCCCCACACTCTCAGACAGTACATCCCAGACCCTAACCACTGGAGTGAACCTGCCTCCCCCACTCTCAGACAGTACATCCCAGACCCTAAACACTGGAGTGAACCTGCCTCCCCAACTCTCAGACAGTACATCCCAGACCGTAACCACTGTAGTGAACCTGCCTCTCCCACACTCTCAGACAGTACATCCCAGACCTAACCACTGGAGTGAACCTGCCTCCCCCACTCTCAGACAGTACATCCCAGACCCTAACCACTGGAGTGAACCTGCCTCTCCCACACTCTCAGACAGTACATCCCAGACCCTAACCACTGGAGTGAACCTGCCTCGTCCACACTCTCAGACAGTACATCCCAGACCCTAACCACTGGAGTGAACCTGCCTCCCCACTCTCAGACAGTACATCCCAGACCCTAACCACTGGAGTGAACCTGCCTCTCCCACACTCTCAGACAGTACATCCCAGACCCTAACCACTGGAGTGAACCTGCCTCTCCCACACTCTCAGACAGTACATCCCAGACCCTAACCACTGGAGTGAACCTGCCTCCCCCACACTCTCAGACAGTACATCCCAGACCCTAACCACTGGAGTGAACCTGCCTCCCCCACTCTCAGACAGTACATCCCAGACCCTAACCACTGGAGTGAACCTGCCTCCCCACACTCTCAGACAGTACGTCCCAGGCTCTAACCACTGGAGTGAACCTGCCTCCCCCACACTCTCAGACAGTACATCCCAGACCCTAACCACTGGAGTGAACCTGCCTCCCCACACTCTCAGACAGTACATCCCAGACCCTAACCACTGGAGTGAACCTGCCTCTCCCACTCTCAGACAGTACATCCCAGACCCTAACCACTGGAGTGAACCTGCCTCTCCCACAATCTCAGACAGTACATCCCAGTCCCTAACCACTGAAGTGAACCTGCGTCTACCACACTCTCAGACAGTACATCCCAGACCCTAACCACTGGAGTGAACCTGCCTCCCCCACTCTCAGACAGTACATCCCAGACCCTAACCACTGGAGTGAACCTGCCTCCCCCACTCTCAGACAGTACATCCCAGACCCTAACCACTGGAGTGAACCTGCCTCTCCCCACACTCTCAGACAGTACATCCCAGACCCTAACCACTGGAGTGAACCTGCCTCCCCCACTCTCAGACAGTACATCCCAGACCCTAACCACTGGAGTGAACCTGCCTCCCCACTCTCAGACAGTACATCCCAGACCCTAACCACTGGAGTGAACCTGCCTCCCCACACTCTCAGACAGTACATCCCAGACTCTAACCACTGGGGTGAACCTGCCTCGTCCACACTCTCAGACAGTACATCCCAGACCCTAACCACTGGAGTGAACCTGCCTCCCCCACTCTCAGACAGTACATCCCAGACCCTAACCACTGGAGTGAACCTGCCTCCCCCACTCTCAGACAGTACATCCCAGACCCTAACCACTGGAGTGAACCTGCCTCCCCACACTCTCAGACAGTACGTCCCAGACACTAACCACTGGAGTGAACCTGCCTCCCCCACTCTCAGACAGTACATCCCAGACCCTAACCACTGGAGTGAACCTGCCTCCCCACACTCTCAGACAGTACATCCCAGACCCTAACCACTGGAGTGAACCTGCCTCCCCCACTCTCAGACAGTACATCCCAGACCCTAACCACTGGAGTGAACCTGCCTCCCCACACTCTCAGACAGTACATCCCAGACCCTAACCACTGGAGTGAACCTGCCTCTCCCACACTCTCAGACAGTGCATCCCAGACCCTAACCACTGGAGTGAACCTGCCTCCCCCACTCTCAGACAGTACATCCCAGACCCTAACCACTGGAGTGAACCTGCCTCTCCCACACTCTCAGACAGTACATCCCAGACCCTAACCACTGGAGTGAACCTGCCTCTCCCACACTCTCAGACAGTACATCCCAGACCCTAACCACAGGAGTGAACCTGCCTCCCCCACTCTCAGACAGTACATCCCAGACCCTAACCACTGGAGTGAACCTGCCTCTCCCACACTATCACACAGTACATCCCAGACCCTAACCACTGGAGTGAACCTGCCTCCCCCACACTCTCAGACAGTACATCCCAGACCCTAACCACTGGAGTGAACCTGCCTCCCCCACACTCTCAGACAGTACATCCCAGACCCTAACCACTGGAGTGAACCTGCCTCCCCCACACTCTCAGACAGTACATCCCAGACCCTAACCACTGGAGTGAACCTGCCTCCCCCACACTCTCAGACAGTACATCCCAGACCCTAACCACTGGAGTGAACCTGCCTCTCCCACACTCTCAGACAGTACATCCCAGACCCTAACCAATGCAGTGAACCTGCCTCCTCCACACTCTCAGACAGTACATCCCAGACCCTAACCACTGGAGTGAACCTGCCTCCCCCACTCTCAGACAGTACATCCCAGACCCTAACCACTGGAGTGAACCTGCCTCCCCACACTCTCAGACAGTACGTCCCAGGCTCTAACCACTGGAGTGAACCTGCCTCCCCCACACTCTCAGACAGTACATCCCAGACCCTAACCACTGGAGTGAACCTGCCTCCCACACTCTCAGACAGTACATCCCAGACCCTAACCACTGGAGTGAACCTGCCTCTCCCCACACTCTCAGACAGTACATCCCAGACCCTAACCACTGGAGTGAACCTGCCTCCCACACTCTCAGACAGTACATCCCAGACCCTAACCACTGGAGTGAACCTGCCTCTCCCACACTCTCAGACAGTACATCCCACATCCTAACCACTGGAGTGAACCTGCCTCCCCCACACTCTCAGACAGTACATCCCAGACCCTAACCACTGGAGTGAACCTGCCTCCCCCACTCTCAGAAAGTACATCCCAGACCCTAACCACTGGAGTGAACCTGCCTCCCCCACACTCTCAGACAGTACATCCCAGACCCTAACCACTGGAGTGAACCTGCCTCCCCCACACTCTCAGACAGTACATCCCAGACCCTAACCACTGGAGTGAACCTGCCTCCTCCACACTCTCAGACAGTACATCCCAGACCCTAACCACTGGAGTGAACCTGCCTCCCCACACTCTCAGACAGTACATCCCAGACCCTAACCACTGGAGTGAACCTGCCTCCCACACTCTCAGACAGTACATCCCAGACCCTAACCACTGGAGTGAACCTGCCTCCCCACACTCTCAGACAGTACATCCCAGACCCTAACCACTGGAGTGAACCTGCCTCTCCCACACTCTCAGACAGTACATCCCAGACCCTAACCACTGGAGTGAACCTGCCTCTCCCACACTCTCAGACAGTACATCCCAGACCCTAACCACTGGAGTGAACCTGCCTCTCCCACACTCTCAGACAGTACATCCCAGACCCTAACCACTGGAGTGAACCTGCCTCCCCCACACTCTCAGACAGTACATCCCAGACCCTAACCACTGGAGTGAACCTGCCTCCCCACACTCTCAGACAGTACATCCCAGACCCTAACCACTGGAGTGAACCTGCCTCCTCCACACTCTCAGACAGTACATCCCAGACCCTAACCACTGGAGTGAACCTGCCTTCCCACACTCTCAGACAGTACATCCCAGACCCTAACCACTGGAGTGAACCTGCCTCTCCCCACACTCTCAGACAGTACATCCCAGACCCTAACCACTGGAGTGAACCTGCCTCTCCCCACACTCTCAGACAGTACATCCCAGACCCTAACCACTGGAGTGAACCTGCCTCCCCCACACTCTCAGACAGTACATCCCAGACCCTAACCACTGGAGTGAACCTGCCCTCCCACACTCTCAGACAGTACATCCCAGACCCTAACCACTGGAGTGAACCTGCCTTCCCACACTCTCAGACAGTACATCCCAGACCCTAACCACTGGAGTGAACCTGCCTCCCCCACTCTCAGACAGTACATCCCAGACCCTAACCACTGGAGTGAACCTGCCTCCCCCACTCTCAGACAGTACATCCCAGACCCTAACCACTGGAGTGAACCTGCCTCCCCACACTCTCAGACAGTACATCCCAGACCCTAACCACTGGAGTGAACCTGCCTCCCCCACACTCTCAGACAGTACATCCCAGACCCTAACCACTGGAGTGAACCTGCCTCCCCCACACTCTCAGACAGTACATCCCAGACCCTAACCACTGGAGTGAACCTGCCTCCCCCACTCTCAGACAGTACATCCCAGACCCTAACCACAGGAGTGAACCTGCCTCCCCCACTCTCAGACAGTACATCCCAGACCCTAACCACTGGAGTGAACCTGCCCTCCCACACTCTCAGACAGTACATCCCAGACCCTAACCACTGGAGTGAACCTGCCCTCCCACACTCTCAGACAGTACATCCCAGACCCTAACCACTGGAGTGAACCTGCCTCTCCCACACTATCACACAGTACATCCCAGACCCTAACCACTGGAGTGAACCTGCCTCCCCCACACTCTCAGACAGTACATCCCAGACCCTAACCACTGGAGTGAACCTGCCTCCCCACACTCTCAGACAGTACATCCCAGACCTTAACCACTGGAGTGAACCTGCCTCCCCCACACTCTCAGACAGTACGTCCCAGGCTCTAATCACTGGAGTGAACCTGCCTCCTCCACACTCTCAGACAGTACATCCCAGACCCTAACCACTGGAGTGAACCTGCCTCTCCCACACTCTCAGACAGTACATCCCAGACCCTAACCACTGGAGTGAACCTGCCTCCCCACACTCTCAGACAGTACATCCCAGACCCTAACCACTGGAGTGAACCTGCCTCCCCACACTCTCAGACAGTACATCCCAGACCCTAACCACTGGAGTGAACCTGCCTCCCCACACTCTCAGACAGTACATCCCAGACCCTAACCACTGGAGTGAACCTGCCTCCCCCACACTCTCAGACAGTACATCCCAGACCCTAACCACTGGAGTGAACCTGCCTCCCCACACTCTCAGACAGTACATCCCAGACCTTAACCACTGGAGTGAACCTGCCTCCCCCACACTCTCAGACAGTACGTCCCAGGCTCTAACCACTGGAGTGAACCTGCCTCCCCCACACTCTCAGACAGTACATCCCAGACCCTAACCACTGGAGTGAACCTGCCTCTCCCACACTCTCAGACAGTACATCCCAGACCCTAACCACTGGAGTGAACCTGCCTCCCCCACAATCTCAGACAGTACATCCCGGTCCCTAACCACTGAAGTGAACCTGCCTCTCCCACACTCTCAGACAGTACATCCCAGGCCCTAACCACTGGAGTGAACCTGCCTCTCCCCACACTCTCAGACAGTACATCCCAGACCCTAACCACTGGAGTGAACCTGCCTCCCCCACTCTCAGACAGGACATCCCAGACCCTAACCACTGGAGTGAACCTGCCTCCCCACACTCTCAGACAGTACATCCCAGACCCTAACCACTGGAGTGAACCTGCCTCCCCCACTCTCAGACAGTACATCCCAGACCGTAACCAGTGTACTGAACCTGCGTCTCCCACACTCTCAGACAGTACATCCCAGACCCTAACCACTGGAGTGAACCTGCCTCCCACACTCTCAGACAGAACATCCCAGACCCTAACCACTGGAGTGAACCTGCCTCCCCAACTCTCAGACAGTACATCCCAGACCGTAACCAGTGTACTGAACCTGCGTCTCCCACACTCTCAGACAGTGCATCCCAGATTCTAACCACTGCAGTGAACCTGCCTCCCCCACTCTCAGACAGTACATCCCAGACCCTAACCACTGGAGTGAACCTGCCTCTCCCACACTCTCAGACAGTACATCCCAGACCCTAACCACTGGAGTGAACCTGCCTCCCCACACTCTCAGACAGTACATCCCAGACCCTAACCACAGGAGTGAACCTGCCTCCCCCACTCTCAGACAGTACATCCCAGACCCTAACCACTGGAGTGAACCTGCCTCTCCCACACTATCACACAGTACATCCCAGACCCTAACCACTGGAGTGAACCTGCCTCCCCACACTCTCAGACAGTACATCCCAGACCCTAACCACTGGAGTGAACCTGCCTCCCCCACTCTCAGACAGTACATCCCAGACCCTAACCACTGGAGTGAACCTGCCTCCCCACACTCTCAGACAGTACGTCCCAGGCTCTAACCACTGGAGTGAACCTGCCTCCCCCACACTCTCAGACAGTACATCCCAGACCCTAACCACTGGAGTGAACCTGCCTCTCCCACACTCTCAGACAGTACATCCCAGACCCTAACCACTGGAGTGAACCTGCCTCCCCCACACTCTCAGACAGTACATCCTAGACTCTAACCACTGGAGTGAACCTGCCTCCCCACACTCTCAGACAGTACGTCCCAGGCTCTAACCACTGGAGTGAACCTGCCTCCCCCACACTCTCAGACTGTACATCCCAGACCCTAACCACTGGAGTGAACCTGCCTCTCCCACACTCTCAGACAGTACATCCCAGACCCTAACCACTGGAGTGAACCTGCCTCCCCACACTCTCAGACAGTACATCCCAGACCCTAACCACTGGAGTGAACCTGCCTCCCCACACTCTCAGACAGTACATCCCAGACCCTAACCACTGGAGTGAACCTGCCTCCCCACACTCTCAGACAGTACATCCCAGACCTAACCACTGGAGTGAACCTGCCTCCCCCACTCTCAGACAGTACATCCCAGACCCTAACCACTGGAGTGAACCTGCCTCCCCACACTCTCAGACAGTACGTCCCAGACCCTAACCACTGGAGTGAACCTGCCTCCCCCACTCTCAGACAGTACATCCCAGACCCTAACCACTGGAGTGAACCTGCCTCCCCACACTCTCAGACAGTACATCCCAGACCCTAACCACTGGAGTGAACCTGCCTCCCCCACTCTCAGACAGTACATCCCAGACCCTAACCACTGGAGTGTACCTGCCTCCCCAACTCTCAGACAGTACATCCCAGACCCTAACCACTGGAGTGAACCTGCCTCTCCCACACTCTCAGACAGTGCATCCCAGACCCTAACCACTGGAGTGAACCTGCCTCCCCCACTCTCAGACAGTACATCCCAGACCCTAACCACTGGAGTGAACCTGCCTCTCCCACACTATCACACAGTACATCCCAGACCCTAACCACTGGAGTGAACCTGCCTCCCCCACACTCTCAGACAGTACATCCCAGACCCTAACCACTGGAGTGTACCTGACTCCCCCACTCTCAGACAGTACATCCCAGACCCTAACCACTGGAGTGAACCTGCCTCCCCACACTCTCAGACAGTACGTCCCAGGCTCTAACCACTGGAGTGAACCTGCCTCCCCCACACTCTCAGACAGTACATCCCAGACCCTAACCACTGGAGTGAACCTGCCTCTCCCACACTCTCAGACAGTACATCCCAGACCCTAACCACTGGAGTGAACCTGCCTCTCCCACACTCTCAGACAGTACATCCCAGACCCTAACCACTGGAGTGAACCTGCCTCCCCCACACTCTCAGACAGTACATCCCGGTCCCTAACCACTGGAGTGAACCTGCCTCTCCCACACTCTCAGACAGTACATCCCAGACCCTAACCACTGGAGTGAACCTGCCTCCCCCACTCTCAGACAGTACATCCCAGACCCTAACCACTGGAGTGAACCTGCCTCCCCACACTCTCAGACAGTACATCCCAGACCCTAACCACTGGAGTGAACCTGCCTCTCCCACACTCTCAGACAGTACATCCCAGACCCTAACCACTGGATTGTACCTGCCTACCCCACTCTCAGACAGTACATCCCAGACCCTAACCACTGGAGTGAACCTGCCTTCCCACACTCTCAGACAGTACATCCTAGACTCTAACCACTGGAGTGAACCTGCCTCCCCACACTCTCAGACAGTACATCCCAGACCCTAACCACTGGAGTGAACCTGCCTTCCCACACTCTCAGACAGTACATCCCAGACCCTAACCACTGGAGTGAACCTGCCTCTCCCCACACTCTCAGACAGTACATCCCAGACCCTAACCACTGGAGTGAACCTGCCTCCCCACACTCTCAGACAGTACATCCCAGACCCTAACCACTGGAGTGAACCTGCCTCCCCACACTCTCAGACAGTACATCCCAGACCCTAACCACTGGAGTGAACCTGCCCTCCCACACTCTCAGACAGTACATCCCAGACCCTAACCACTGGAGTGAACCTGCCTCCCCCACACTCTCAGACAGTACATCCCAGACCCTAACCACTGGAGTGAACCTGCCTCCCCCACTCTCAGACAGTACATCCCAGACCCTAACCACTGGAGTGAACCTGCCTCCCCCACACTCTCAGACAGTACATCCCAGACCCTAACCACTGGAGTGAACCTGCCTCCCCACACACTCTCAGACAGTACGTCCCAGACCCTAACCACTGGAGTGAACCTGCCCTCCCACACTCTCAGACAGTACATCACAGACCCTAACCACTGGAGTGAACCTGCCTCTCCCCACACTCTCAGACAGTACATCCCAGACCCTAACCACTGGAGTGAACCTGACTCCCCCACACTCTCAGACAGTACATCCCAGACCCTAACCACTGGAGTGAACCTGCCTTCCCACACTCTCAGACAGTACATCCCAGACCCTAACCACTGGAGTGAACCTGCCTCCCCCACACTCTCAGACAGTACATCCCAGACCCTAACCACTGGAGTGAACCTGCCTCTCCCACACTCTCAGACAGTACATCCCAGACCCTAACCACTGGAGTGAACCTGCCTCGTCCACACTCTCAGACAGTACATCCCAGACCCTAACCACTGGAGTGAACCTGCCTTCCCACACTCTCAGACAGTACATCCCAGACCCTAACCACTGGAGTGAACCTGCCTCCCCACACTCTCAGACAGTACATCCCAGACCCTAACCACTGGAGTGAACCTGCCTCCCCCACACTCTCAGACAGTACATCCCAGACCCTAACCACTGGAGTGAACCTGCCTCCCCACACTCTCAGACAGTACATCCCACTCCCTAACCACTGGAGTGAACCTGCCTCCCCACACTCTCAGACAGTACATCCCAGACCCTAACCACTGGATTGAACCTGCCCATCCCACACTCTCAGACAGTACATCCCAGATCCTAACCACTGGAGTGAACCTGCCTTCCCACACTCTCAGACAGTACATCCCAGACCCTAACCACTGGAGTGAACCTGCCTCTCCCACACTCTCAGACAGTACATCCCAGACCCTAACCACTGGAGTGTACCTGCCTCCCCACTCTCAGACAGTACATCCCACACCCTAACCACTGGAGTGAACCTGCCTCTCCCACACTCTCAGACAGTACATCCCAGACCTAACCACTGGAGTGAACCTGCCTCCCCCACACTCTCAGACAGTACATCCCAGACCCTAACCACTGGAGTGAACCTGCCTCCCCACTCTCAGACAGTACATCCCAGACCCTAACCACTGGGGTGAACATGCATCCCCTACACTCTCAGACAGTACGTCCCAGGCTCTAACCACTGGAGTGAACCTGCCTCCCCCACACTCTCAGACAGTACATCCCAGACCCTAACCACTGGAGTGAACCTGCCTCTCCCACACTCTCAGACAGTACATCCCAGATCCTAACCAATGCAGTGAACCTGCCTCCTCCACACTCTCAGACAGTACATCCTAGTCTCTAACCACTGGAGTGAACCTGCCTCCCCCACACTCTCAGACAGTACATCCCAGACCCTAAACACTGGAGTGTACCTGCCTCACCCACTCTCAGACAGTACATCCCAGACCCTAACCACTGGAGTGAACCTGCCTCCCCACACTCTCAGACAGTACGTCCCAGGCTCTAACCACTGGAGTGAACCTGCCTCCCCCACACTCTCAGACAGTACATCCCAGACTCTAACCACTGGAGTGAACCTGCCTCTCCCACACTCTCAGACAGTACATCCCAGATCCTAACCACTGCAGTGAACCTGCCTCACCCACACTCTCAGACAGTACGTCCCAGGCTCTAACCACTGGAGTGAACCTGCCTCCCCACACTCTCAGACAGTACATCCCGGTCCCTAACCACTGGAGTGAACCTGCGTCTACCACACTCTCAGACAGTACATCCCAGGCCCTAACCACTGGAGTGAACCTACCTCTCCCCCACACTCTCAGACAGTACATCCCAGACCCTAACCACTGGAGTGAACCTGCCTCCCCCACACTCTCAGACAGTACATCCCAGACCCTAACCACTGGAGTGTACCTTCCTCCCCCACTCTCAGACAGTACATCCCAGACCCAAACCACTGCAGTGAACCTGCCTCCCCGACCCTCTCAGACAGTACATCCCAGACACTAACCACTGGAGTGTACCTTCCTCCCCCACTCTCAGACAGTACATCCCAGACCCTAACACTGGAGTGTACCTGCCTCCCCAACTCTCAGACAGTACATCCCAGACCGTAACCAGTGTACTGAACCTGCGTCTCCCACACTCTCAGACAGTACATCCCAGATTCTAACCACTGCAGTGAACCTGCCTCCCCCACTCTCAGACAGTACATCCCAGACCCTAACCACTGGCGTGAACCTGCGTCTCCCACACTCTCAGACAGTACATCCCAGACCCGAACCACTGGAGTGAACCTGCCTCGTCCACACTCTCAGACAGTACATCCCAGATCCTAACCACAGGAGTGTACCTGCCTCCCCCACTCTCAGACAGTACATCCCACACCCTAACCACTGGAGTGAACCTGCGTCTCCCACACTCTCAGACAGTACATCCCAGATCCTAACCACTGGAGTGAACCTGCATCTCCCACACTATCACACAGTACATCCCAGACCCTAACCACTGGAGTGAACCTGCCTCCCCCTCACTCTCAGATAGTACATCCCAGACCCTAAACACTGGAGTGTACCTGCCTCCCCCACTCTCAGACAGTACATCCCAGACCCTAACCACTGGGGTGAACTTGCCTCCCCTACACTCTCAGACAGTACATCCCAGGCTCTAACCACTGGAGTGAACCTGCCTCCTCCACACTCTCAGACAGTACATCCTAGACTCTAACCACTGGAGTGAACCTGCCTCCCCCACACTCTCAGACAGTACATCCCAGACCCTAACCAATGCAGTGAATCTGCCTCACCCACACTCTCAGACAGTACATCCCAGACCCTAACCACTGGAGTGAACCTGCCTCCCCACAATCTCAGACAGTACATCCCGGTCCCTAACCACTGAAGTGAACCTGCGTCTACCACACTCTCAGACAGTACATCCCAGACCTAACCACTGGAGTGAACCTACCACTCCCCCACACTCTCAGACAGTACATCCCAGACCCTAACCACTGGAGTGTACCTTCCTCCCCCACTCTCAGACAGTACATCCCAGACCCAAACCACTGCAGTGAACCTGCCTCCCCGACCCTCTCAGACAGTACATCCCAGACACTAACCACTGGAGTGTACCTTCCTCCCCCACTCTCAGACAGTACATCCCAGACCCTAAACACTGGAGTGTACCTGCCTCCCAACTCTCAGACCGTACATCCCAGACCGTAACCACTGTACTGAACCTGCGTCTCCCACACTCTCAGACAGTGCATCCCAGATTCTAACCACTGCAGTGAACCTGCCTCCCCACTCTCAGACAGTACATCCCAGACCCTAACCACTGGCGTGAACCTGCGTCTCCCACACTCTCAGACAGTACATCCCAGACCCTAACCACTGGAGTGAACCTGCCTCGTCCACACTCTCAGACAGTACATCCCAGAACCTAACCACAGGAGTGTACCTGCCTCCCCCACTCTCAGACAGTACATCCCACACCCTAACCACTGGAGTGAACCTGCGTCTCCCACACTCTCAGACAGTACATCCCAGATCCTAACCACTGGAGTGAACCTGCATCTCCCACACTATCACACAGTACATCCCAGACCCTAACCACTGGAGTGAACCTGCCTCCCCACACTCTCAGACAGTACATCCCAGACCCTAAACACTGGAGTGTACCTGCCTCCCCCACTCTCAGACAGTACATCCCAGACCCTAACCACTGGGGTGAACTTGCCTCCCCTACACTCTCAGACAGTACGTCCCAGGCTCTAACCACTGGAGTGAACCTGCCTCCCCACACTCTCAGACAGTACATCCCAGACTCTAACCACTGGAGTGAACCTGCCTCTCCCACACTCTCAGACAGTACATCCCAGACCCTAACCAATGCAGTGAACCTGCCTCCTCCACACTCTCAGACAGTACATCCCAGACCCTAACACTGGAGTGTACCTGCCTCCCCACACTCTCAGACAGTACATCCCAGACCTAACCACTGGAGTGAACCTGCCTCCCCCACTCTCATACAGTACATCCCAGACCCTAACCACTGGAGTGAACCTGCGTCTCCCACACTCTCAGACAGTACATCCCAGACCCGAACCACTGGAGTGAACCTGCCTCGTCCACACTCTCAGACAGTACATCCCAGACCCTAACCACAGGAGTGTACCTGCCTCCCCTACTCTCAGACAGTACATCCCAGACCCTAACCACTGGAGTGAACCTGCCTCCCCACACTCTCAGACAGTACATCCCAGATCCTAACCACTGGAGTGAACCTGCCTCTCCCACACTATCACACAGTACATCCCAGACCCTAACCACTGGAGTGAACCTGCCTCCCCACACTCTCAGACAGTACATCCCAGACCCTAACCACTGGAGTGAACCTGCCTCCCCCACTCTCAGACAGTACATCCCAGACCCTAACCACTGGAGTGAACCTGCCTCCCCACACTCTCAGACAGTACGTCCCAGGCTCTAACCACTGGAGTGAACCTGCCTCCCCCACACTCTCAGACAGTACATCCCAGACCCTAACCACTGGAGTGAACCTGCCTCTCCCACACTCTCAGACAGTACATCCCAGATCCTAACCAATGCAGTGAACCTGCCTCCTCCACACTCTCAGACAGTACATCCCAGACCCTAACCACTGGAGTGAACCTGCCTCCCCCACACTCTCAGACAGTACATCCCAGACCCTAACCACTGGAGTGAACCTGCCTCCCCACACTCTCAGACAGTACATCCCAGACCCTAACCACTGGAGTGAACCTGCCTCCCCACACTCTCAGACAGTACATCCCAGACCCTAACCACTGGAGTGAACCTGCCTCCCCACACTCTCAGACAGTACATCCCAGACCCTAACCACTGGAGTGAACCTGCCTCCCCCACACTCTCAGACAGTACATCCCAGACCCTAACCACTGGAGTGTACCTTCCTCCCCCACTCTCAGACAGTACATCCCAGACCCTAACCACTGGAGTGAACCTGCCTCCCCACACTCTCAGACAGTACATCCCAGACCCTAACCACTGGAGTGAACCTGCCTCCCCACTCTCAGACAGTACATCCCAGACCCTAACACTGGAGTGAACCTGCCTCCCCAACTCTCAGACAGTACATCCCAGACCCTAACCACTGGAGTGAACCTGCGTCTCCCACACTCTCAGACAGTACATCCCAGACCCTAACCACTGGAGTGAACCTGCCTCCCCCACTCTCAGACAGTACATCCCAGACCCTAACCACTGGAGTGAACCTGCGTCTCCACACTCTCAGACAGTACATCCCAGACCCTAACCACTGGAGTGAACCTGCCTCGTCCACACTCTCAGACAGTACATCCCAGATCCTAACCACTGGAGTGAACCTGCCTCTCCCACACTCTCAGACAGTACATCCCAGACCCTAACCACTGGAGTGAACCTGCCTCTCCCACACTATCACACAGTACATCCCAGACCCTAACCACTGGAGTGAACCTGCCTCCCCCACACTCTCAGACAGTACATCCCAGACCCTAACCACTGGAGTGAACCTGCCTCCCCACTCTCAGACAGTACATCCCAGACCCTAACCACTGGAGTGAACCTGCCTCCCCACACTCTCAGACAGTACGTCCCAGGCTCTAACCACTGGAGTGAACCTGCCTCTCCCACACTCTCAGACAGTACATCCCAGACCCTAACCACTGGAGTGAACCTGCCTCCCCACACTCTCAGACAGTACATCCCAGACCCTAACCACTGGAGTGAACCTGCCTCCCCCACACTCTCAGACAGTACATCCCGGTCCCTAACCACTGAAGTGAACCTGCGTCTACCACACTCTCAGACAGTACATCCCAGGCCTAACCACTGGAGTGAACCTACCACTCCCCCACACTCTCAGACAGTACATCCCAGACCCTAACCACTGGAGTGTACCTGCCTCCCCCACTCTCAGACAGTACATCCCAGACCCTAACCACTGGAGTGAACCTGCCTCCCCACACTCTCAGACAGTACATCCCAGACACTAACCACTGGAGTGTACCTCCTCCCCCACTCTCAGACAGTACATCCCAGACCCTAACCACTGGAGTGTACCTGCCTCCCCAACTCTCAGACCGTACATCCCAGACCGTAACCACTGTACTGAACCTGCGTCTCCCACACTCTCAGACAGTGCATCCCAGATTCTAACCACTGCAGTGAACCTGCCTCCCCCACTCTCAGACAGTACATCCCAGACCCTAACCACTGGAGTGAACCTGCGTCTCCCACACTCTCAGACAGTACATCCCAGACCCTAACCACTGGAGTGAACCTGCCTCGTCCACACTCTCAGACAGTACATCCCAGAACCTAACCACTGGAGTGTACCTGCCTCCCCCACTCTCAGACAGTACATCCCACACCCTAACCACTGGAGTGAACCTGCGTCTCCCACACTCTCAGACAGTACATCCCAGATCCTAACCACTGGAGTGAACCTGCCTCTCCCACACTATCACACAGTACATCCCAGACCCTAACCACTGGAGTGAACCTGCCTCCTCCACACTCTCAGACAGTACATCCCAGACCCTAAACACTGGAGTGTACCTGCCTCCCCCACTCTCAGACAGTACATCCCAGACCCTAACCACTGGGGTGAACTTGCCTCCCCTACACTCTCAGACAGTACGTCCCAGGCTCTAACCACTGGAGTGAACCTGCCTCCCCACACTCTCAGACAGTACATCCCAGACCCTAACCACTGGAGTGAACCTGCCTCTCCCACACTCTCAGACAGTACATCCCAGACCCTAACCAATGCAGTGAACCTGCCTCCTCCACACTCTCAGACAGTACATCCCAGACCCTAACCACTGGAGTGAACCTGCCTCCCCCACTCTCAGACAGTACATCCCAGACCCTAACCACTGGAGTGAACCTGCCTCCCCCACTCTCAGACAGTACATCCCAGACCCTAACCACTGGAGTGAACCTGCCTCTCCCACACTCTCAGACAGTACATCCCAGACCCGAACCACTGGAGTGAACCTGCCTCGTCCACACTCTCAGACAGTACATCCCAGACCCTAACCACTGGAGTGAACCTGCCTCCCCCACTCTCAGACAGTACATCCCACACCCTAAACACTGGAGTGAACCTGCCTCTCCCACACTCTCAGACAGTACATCCCAGATCCTAACCACTGGAGTGAACCTGCCTCTCCCACACTATCACACAGTACATCCCAGACCCTAACCACTGGAGTGAACCTGCCTCCCCCACACTCTCAGACAGTACATCCCAGACCCTAACCACTGGAGTGAACCTGCCTCCCCACTCTCAGACAGTACATCCCAGACCCTAACCACTGGAGTGAACCTGCCTCTCCCACACTCTCAGACAGTACATCCCAGACCCTAACCACTGGAGTGAACCTGCCTCTCCCACACTCTCAGACAGTACATCCCAGACCCTAACCACTGGAGTGAACCTGCCTCCCCACACTCTCAGACAGTACGTCCCAGGCTCTAACCACTGGAGTGAACCTGCCTCCCCCACACTCTCAGACAGTACATCCCAGACCCTAACCACTGGAGTGAACCTGCCTCTCCCACACTCTCAGACAGTACATCCCAGATCCTAACCAATGCAGTGAACCTGCCTCCTCCACACTCTCAGACAGTACATCCCAGACCCTAACCACTGGAGTGAACCTGCCTCCCCCACACTCTCAGACAGTACATCCCAGACCCTAAACACTGGAGTGTACCTGCCTCCCCACACTCTCAGACAGTACATCCCAGACCCTAACCACTGGAGTGAACCTGCCTCCCCACACTCTCAGACAGTACGTCCCAGGCTCTAACCACTGGAGTGAACCTGCCTCCCCCACACTCTCAGACAGTACATCCCAGACCCTAACCACTGGAGTGAACCTGCCTCTCCCACACTCTCAGACAGTACATCCCAGACCCTAACCAATGCAGTGAATCTGCCTCACCCAGACTCTCAGACAGTACATCCCAGACCTAACCACTGGAGTGAACCTGCCTCCCCCACACTCTCAGACAGTACATCCCGGTCCCTAACCACTGAAGTGAACCTGCGTCTACCACACTCTCAGACAGTACATCCCAGACCCTAACCACTGGAGTGAACCTGCCTCCCCCACACTCTCAGACAGTACATCCCAGACCCTAACCACTGGAGTGAACCTGCCTCCCCCACTCTCAGACAGTACATCCCAGACCCTAACCACTGGAGTGAACCTGACTCCTCCACACTCTCAGACAGTACATCCCAGACCCTAACCACTGGAGTGAACCTGCCTCCCCACACTCTCAGACAGTACATCCCAGACCCTAACCACTGGAGTGAACCTGCCTTCCCACACTCTCAGACAGTACATCCCAGATTCTAACCACGAGAGTGAACCTGCCTCTCCCACACTCTCAGACAGTACATCCCAGACCCTAACCACTGGAGTGAACCTGCCTCCCCACACTCTCAGACAGTACATCCCAGACCCTAACCACTGGAGTGAACCTGCCTCCCCCACTCTCAGACAGTACATCCCAGACCCTAACCACTGGAGTGAACCTGCCTCCCACACTCTCAGACAGTACATCCCAGACCCTAACCACTGGAGTGAACCTGCCTCTCCCACACTCTCAGACAGTCCATCCCAGATCCTAACCACTGCAGTGTACCTGCCTCCCCGACTCTCAGACAGTACATCCCAGACCCTAACCACTGCACTGAACCTGCGTCTCCCAGACTCTCAGACAGTACATCCCAGACCCTAACCACTGGATTGTACCTGCCTACCCCACTCTCAGACAGTACATCCCAGACCCTAACCACTGGAGTGAACCTGCCTCCTCCACACTCTCAGACAGTACATCCCAGACCCTAACCACTGGAGTGAACCTGCCTCTCCCACACTCTCAGACAGTACATCCCAGACCCTAACCACTGGAGTGAACCTGCCTCCCCACACTCTCAGACAGTACATCCCAGACCCTAACCACTGGAGTGAACCTGCCTCCCCACACTCTCAGACAGTACATCCCAGACCCTAACCACTGGAGTGAACCTGCTTCTCCTCCACACTCTCAGACAGTACATCCCAGACCCTAACCACTGGAGTGAACCTGCCTCCCCACACTCTCAGACAGTACATCCCAGACCCTAACCACTGGAGTGAACCTGCCTCCCCACTCTCAGACAGAACATCCCAGACCCTAACCACTGGAGTGAACCTGCCTCCCCACACTCTCAGACAGTACATCCCAGACCCTAACCACTGGAGTGAACCTGCCTCCCACACTCTCAGACAGTACATCCCAGACCCTAACACTGGAGTGAACCTGCCTCCCACACTCTCAGACAGTACATCCCAGACCCTAACCACTGGAGTGAACCTGCCTCTCCCACACTCTCAGACAGTACATCCCAGACCCTAACCACTGGAGTGAACCTGCCCTCCCACACTCTCAGACAGTACATCCCAGACCCTAACCACTGGAGTGAACCTGCCTCCCCCACTCTCAGACAGTACATCCCAGACCCTAACCACTGGAGTGAACCTGCCTCCCACACTCTCAGACAGTACATCCCAGACCCTAACCACTGGAGTGAACCTGCCTCGTCCACACTCTCAGACAGTACATCCCAGACCCTAACCACTGGAGTGAACCTGCCTCCCCCACTCTAAGACAGTACATCCCAGACCCTAACCACTGGAGTGAACCTGCGTCTCCCACACTCTCAGACAGTACATCCCAGACCCTAACCACTGGAGTGAACCTGCCTCTCCCACACTCTCAGACAGTACATCCCAGACCCTAACCACTGGAGTGAACCTGCCCTCCCACACTCTCAGACAGTACATCCCAGACCCTAACCACTGGAGTGAACCTGCCTCCTCCACACTCTCAGACAGTACATCCCAGACCCTAACCACTGGAGTGAACCTGCCTCCCACACTCTCAGACAGTACATCCCAGACCCTAACCACTGGAGTGAACCTGCCTTCCCACACTCTCAGACAGTACATCCCAGACCCTAACCACTGGAGTGAACCTGCCTCTCCCCACACTCTCAGACAGTACATCCCAGACCCTAACCACTGGAGTGAACCTGCCCTCCCCACACTCTCAGACAGTACATCCCAGACCCTAACCACTGGAGTGAACCTGCCTCTCCCCACACTCTCAGACAGTACATCCCAGACCCTAACCACTGGAGTGAACCTGCCTTCCCACACTCTCAGACAGTACATCCCAGACCCTAACCACTGGAGTGAACCTGCCTCTCCCACACTCTCAGACAGTACATCCCAGACCCTAACCACTGGAGTGTACCTGCCTCCCCCACTCTCAGACAGTACATCCCAGACCCTAACCACTGGAGTGAACCTGCGTCTCCCACACTCTCAGACAGTACATCCCAGACCCTAACCACTGGGTGAACCTGCCTCCCCCACACTCTCAGACAGTACATCCCAGACCCTAACCACTGGAGTGAACCTGCCTCCCCCACTCTCAGACAGTACATCCCAGACCCTAACCACTGGAGTGAACCTGACTCTCCCCACACTCTCAGACAGTACATCCCAGACCCTAACCACTGGAGTGAACCTGCCTCTCCCCACACTCTCAGACAGTACATCCCAGACCCTAACCACTGGAGTGAACCTGCCTCCTCCACACTCTCAGACAGTACATCCCAGACCCTAACCACTGGAGTGAACCTGCCTCCCCACACTCTCAGACAGTACATCCCAGACCCTAACCACTGGAGTGAACCTGCCTCCCACACTCTCAGACAGTACATCCCAGACCCTAACCACTGGAGTGAACCTGCCTCCCCACACTCTCAGACAGTACATCCCAGACCCTAACCACTGGAGTGAACCTGCCTCCCCCACTCTCAGACAGTACATCCCAGACCCTAAACACTGGAGTGTACCTGCCTCCCCACTCTCAGACAGTACATCCCAGACCTAACCACTGGAGTGAACCTGCCTCCTCCACACTCTCAGACAGTACGTCCCAGGCTCTAATCACTGGAGTGAACCTGCCTCCTCCACACTCTCAGACAGTACATCCCAGACCCTAACCACTGGAGTGAACCTGCCTCTCCCCCACACTCTCAGACAGTACATCCCAGACCCGAACCACTGGAGTGAACCTGCCTCCTCCACACTCTCAGACAGTACATCCCAGACCCTAACCACTGGAGTGAACCTGCCTCCCCACACTCTCAGACAGTACATCCCAGACCCTAACCACTGGAGTGAACCTGCCCTCCCACACTCTCAGACAGTACATCCCAGACCCTAACCACTGGAGTGAACCTGCCTCGTCCACACTCTCAGACAGTACATCCCAGACCCTAACCACTGGAGTGAACCTGCCTCCCCCACTCTCAGACAGTACATCCCAGACCCTAACCACTGGAGTGTACCTGCCTCCCCCACTCTCAGACAGTACATCCCAGACCCTAACCACTGGAGTGAACCTGCCTCCCCACACTCTCAGACAGTACATCCCAGACCCTAACCACTGGAGTGAACCTGCCTCCCCACACTCTCAGACAGTACATCCCAGACCCTAACCACTGGCGTGAACCTGCCTCCCCCACACTCTCAGACAGTACATCCCAGACCCTAACCACTGGAGTGAACCTGCCTCTCCCACTCTCAGACAGTACATCCCAGAACCTAACCACTGGAGTGTACCTGCCTCCCCCACTCTCAGACAGTACATCCCAGACCCTAACCACTGGAGTGTAGCTGCCTCCCCCACTCTCAGACAGTACATCCTAGACTCTAACCACTGGAGTGAACCTGCTTCTCTCCACACTCTCAGACAGTACATCCCAGACCCTAACCACTGGAGTGAACCTGCCTTCCCACACTCTCAGACAGTACATTCTAGACCCCAACCACTGGAGTGAACCTGCCTCCCCACACTCTCAGACAGTACATCCCAGACCCTAACCACTGGAGTGAACCTGCTTCTCCTCCACACTCTCAGACAGTACATCCCAGACCCTAACCACTGGAGTGAACCTGCCTCCCCACACTCTCAGACAGTACATCCCAGACCCTAACCACTGGAGTGTACCTTCCTCCCCCACTCTCAGACAGTACATCCCAGACCCAAACCACTGCAGTGAACCTGCCTCCCCACACTCTCAGACAGTACATCCCAGACACTAACCACTGGAGTGTACCTTCCTCCCCCTTCTCAGACAGTACATCCCAGACCCAAAACACTGGAGTGTACCTGCCTCCCCAACTCTCAGACAGTACATCCCAGACGCTAACTACTGGAGTGAACCTGCCCTTCGCACACTCTCAGACAGTACATCCCAGACCCTAAACACTGGAGTGTACCTGCCTCCCCCACTCTCAGACAGTACATCCCAGACCCGAACCACTGGCGTGAAACTGCGTCTCCCACACTCTCAGACAGTACATCCCACACCCTAACCACTGGAGTGAACCTGCCTCGTCCACACTCTCAGACAGTACATCCCAGACCCTAACCACAGGAGTGTACCTGCCTCCCCACTCTCAGACAGTACATCCCAGACCCTAACCACTGGAGTGAACCTGCCTCCCCCACACTCTCAGACAGTACATCCCAGACCCTAACCACTGGAGTGAACCTGCCTTCGCCCACTCTCAGACAGTACATCCCAGATCCTAACCACTGGAGTGAACCTGCCTCTCCCCACACTCTCAGACAGTACATCCCAGACCCGAACCACTGGAGTGAACCTGCCTCTCCCCCACACTCTCAGACAGTACATCCCAGACCCTAACCACTGGAGTGAACCTGCCTCTCCCCACACTCTCAGACAGTACATTCCAGACCCTAACCACTGGAGTGAACCTGCCTCTCCCCCACTCTCAGACAGTACATCCCAGACCCGAACCACTGGAGTGAACCTGCCTCTCCCCCACACTCTCAGACAGTACATCCCAGATTCTAACCACTGGAGTGAACCTGCCTCTCCCCCACACTCTCAGACAGTACATCCCAGACCCTAACCACTGGAGTGAACCTGCCTCTCCCCACACTCTCAGACAGTACATCCCAGACCCTAACCACTGCAGTGAACCTGCCTCTCCCCCACTCTCAGACAGTACATCCCAGACCCTAAACACTGGAGTGTACCTGCCCATCCCACACTCTCAGACAGTACATCCCAGATCCTAACCACTGGAGTGTACCTGCCTCCCCCACTCTCAGACAGTACATCCCAGACCCTAACCACTGGAGTGTACCTGCCTCCCCCACTCTCAGACAGTACATCCTAGACTCTAACCACTGGAGTGAACCTGCCTCCTCCACACTCGCAGACAGTACATCCCAGACCCTAACCACTGCAGTGAACCTGCCTCCCCCACACTCTCAGACAGTACATCCCAGACCCTAACCACTGGAGTGAACCTGCCTCCCCCACACTCTCAGACAGTACATCCCAGACCCTAACCACTGGAGTGAACCTGCCTCCCCACACTCTCAGACAGTACATCCCAGACCCTAACCACTGGAGTGAACCTGCCTCCCCCACACTCTCAGACAGTACATCCCAGACCCTAACCACTGGAGTGAACCTGCCTTCGCACACTCTCAGACAGTACATCCCAGACCCTAACCACTGGAGTGAACCTGACTCCTCCACACTCTCAGACAGTACATCCCAGACCCTAACCACTGGAGTGAACCTGCCCTTCGCACAATCTCAGACAGTACATCCCAGACTCTAACCACTGGAGTGAACCTGCCTCCCTCACACTCTCAGACAGTACATCCCAGACCCTAACCACTGGAGTGAACCTGCCCTTCGCACACTCTCAGACAGTACATCCCAGACTCTAACCACTGGAGTGAACCTGACTCCTCCACACTCTCAGACAGTACATCCCAGACTCTAACCACTGGAGTGAACCTGCCTCACCCACACGGTCAGACAGTACATCCCAGATCCTAACCACTGCAGTGAACCTGCCTCCCCACACTCTCAGACAGTACATCCCAGACACTAAACACTGGAGGGTACCTGCCTCCCCCACACTCTCAGACAGTACATCCCAGACCCTAACCACTGGAGTGAACCTGCCTCCCCCACACTCTCAGACAGTACATCCCAGACCCTAACCACTGGAGTGAACCTGCCTCCCCGACACTCTCAGACAGTACATCCCAGACCCTAACCACTGGAGTGAACCTGCTTCTCCCCCACACTCTCAGACAGTACATCCCAGACCCTAACCACTGGAGTGAACCTGCCTCCCCACACTCTCAGACAGTACATCCCAGACCCTAACCACTGGAGTGAACCTGCCTCCCCCACTCTCAGACAGTACATCCCATACCCTAACCACTGGAGTGAACCTGCTTCTCCTCCACACTATCAGACAGTACATCCCAGACCCTAACCACTGGAGTGAACCTGCCTCCCTCACACTTTCAGACAGTACATCACAGACCCTAACCACTGGAGTGAACCTGCTTCTCCTCCACACTCTCAGACAGTACATCCCAGACCCTAACCACTGGAGTGAACCTGCTTCTCCTCCACACTATCAGACAGTACATCCCAGACCATAACCACTGCAGTGAACCTGCCTCCCCACACTCTCAGACAGTACATCCCAGACCCTAACCACTGGAGTGAACCTGCCTCTCCCACACTCTCAGACAGTACATCCCAGACCCTAACCACTGGAGTGAACCTGCCTCCCCCACACTCTCAGACAGTACATCCCAGACCCTAACCACTGGAGTGAACCTTCCTCCCCCACTCTCAGACAGAACATCCCAGACCCTAAACACTGGAGTGTACCTGCCTCCCCCACACTCTCAGACAGTACATCCCAGACCCTAACCACTGGAGTGAACCTGCCCTTCGCACAATCTCAGACAGTACATCCCAGACTCTAACCACTGGAGTGAACCTGACTCCTCCACACTCTCAGACAGTACATCCCAGACCATAACCACTGGAGTGAACCTGCCTCACCCACACTCTCAGACAGTACATCCCAGATCCTAACCAATGGAGAGAAGCTGCCCTTCGCACACTCTCAGACAGTACATCCCAGATTCTAATCACTGGAGTAAACCTGCCTCCCCCACACTCTCAGACAGTACATCCGAGATCCAAACCACTGGAGTGAACCTGCCCATCCCACACTCTCAGACAGTACATCCCAGACCCTAACAACTGGAGTGAACCTGCCTCCCCACACTCTCAGACAGTACATCCCAGACCCTAAACACTGGAGGGTACCTGCCTCCCCCACACTCTCAGACAGTACATCCCAGTCCCTAACCACTGGAGTGAACCTGCCTGCCATAAGCTCTCGGACAGTACATCCCAGACCCTAACCACTGGAGTGAACCTGCCTGCCATAACCTCTCAGACAGTACATCCCAGATCCTAACCACTGGAGTGAACCTGCCTCCCCCACACTCTCAGACAGTACATCCCAGACCCTAACCACTGGAGTGAACCTGCCTCCCCCACGCTCTCAGACATTACATCCCAGACCCTAACCACTGAAGTGAACCTGCCTACCCCACACTCTCAGACAGTACATCCCAGACCCTAACCACTGGAGTGAACCTGCCTCCCCCACACTCTCAGACAGTACATCCCAGACCCTAACCACTGGAGTGAACCTGCCTCTCCCCCACTCTCAGACAGTACATCCCAGATCCTAACCACTGGAGTGAACCTGCCTCCCCTAACCTCTCAGACAGTACATCCCAGACCCTAAACACTGGAGTGAACCTGCCTCTCCCACACTCTCAGACAGTACATCCCAGACCCTAACCACTGGAGTGAACCTGCCTCCTCCACACTCTCAGACAGTACATCCCAGACCCTAACCACTGGAGTGAACCTGCCTCTCCCCCACACTCTCAGACAGTACATCCCAGATCCGAACCACTGGAGTGAACCTGCCTTCCCACACTCTCAGACAGTACATCCCAGACCCTAACCACTGGAGTGAACCTGCCTCCCCCACACTCTCAGACAGTACATCCCAGACCCTAACCACTGGAGTGAACCTGCCTCCCCCACACTCTCAGACAGTACATCCCAGACCCTAACCACTGGAGTGAACCTGCCTCTCCCACACTCTCAGACAGTACATCCCAGACCCTAACCACTGGAGTGAACCTACCTCTCCCCCACACTCTCAGACAGTACATCCCAGACCCTAACCACTGGAGTGAACCTGCCTCCCCCACACTCTCAGACAGTACATCCCAGACCCTAACCACTGCAGTGAACCTGCCTCTCCGCCACACTCTCAGACAGTACATCCCAGACCCTAAACACTGGAGTGAACCTGCCCTCCCACACTCTCAGACAGTACATCCCAGATCCTAACCACTGGAGTGAACCTGCCTCCCCCACTCTCAGACAGTACATCCCAGACCCTAACCACTGGAGTGTACCTGCCTCCCCACTCTCAGACAGTACATCCTAGACTCTAACCACTGGAGTGAACCTGCCTCCTCCACACTCTCAGACAGTACATCCCAGACCCTAACCACTGGAGTGAACCTGCCTCCCCCACACTCTCAGACAGTACATCCCAGACCCTAACCACTGGAGTGAACCTGCCTCCCCACACTCTCAGACAGTACATCCCAGACCCTAACCACTGGAGTGAACCTGACTCCTCCACACTCTCAGACAGTACATCCCAGACCCTAACCACTGGAGTGAACCTGCCCTCCGCACACTCTCAGACAGTACATCCCAGACTCTAACCACTGGAGTGAACCTGCCTCCCCACACTCTCAGACAGTACATCCCAGACCCTAACCACTGGAGTGAACCTGCCCTCCCCACACTCTCAGACAGTACATCCCAGACTCTAACCACTGGAGTGAACCTGCCTCCCCACACTCTCAGACAGTACATCCCAGACCCTAACCACTGGAGTGTACCTGCCTCCCCCACTCTCAGACAGTACATCCCACACCCTAACCACTGGAGTGAACCTGCCTCCCCTACACTCTCAGACAGTACGTCCCAGACCCTAACCACTGGAGTGAACCTGCCTCCCCCACTCTCAGACAGTACATCCCAGACCCAAACCACTGCAGTGAACCTGCCTCCCCCACCTCTCAGACAGTACATCCCAGACACTAACCACTGGAGTGTACCTGCCTCCCCACTCTCAGACAGTACATCCCAGACCCTAAACACTGGAGTGAACCTGCCTCCCCCAACTCTCAGACAGTACATCCCAGACCGTAACCACTGTACTGAACCTGCGTCTCCCACACTCTCAGACAGTACATCCCAGACCCTAACCACTGGAGTGAACCTGCGTCTCCCACACTCTCAGACAGTACATCCCAGACCCTAACCACTGGAGTGAACCTGCCTCCCCCACACTCTCAGACAGTACATCCCAGACCCTAACCACTGGAGTGAACCTGCCTCCCCCACTCTCAGACAGTACATCCCAGACCCTAACCACTGGAGTGAACCTGCCTCTCCCACACTCTCAGACAGTACATCCCAGACCCTAACCACTGGATTGAACCTGCCTACCCCACTCTCAGACAGTACATCCTAGACTCTAACCACTGGAGTGAACCTGCCTCCTCCACACTCTCAGACAGTACATCCCAGACCCTAACCACTGGAGTGAACCTGCCTCTCCCACACTCTCAGACAGTACATCCCAGACTCTAACCACTGCACTGAACCTGCCCTTCCCACACTCTCAGACAGTACATCCCAGACCCTAACCACTGGAGTGAACCTGCCTCTCCCCACACTCTCAGACAGTACATCCCAGACCCTAACCACTGGAGTGAACCTGCCCTTCCCACACTCTCAGACAGTACATCCCAGACCCTAACCACTGGAGTGAACCTGCCTCTCCCACACTCTCAGACAGTACATCCCAGACCCTAACCACTGGAGTGAACCTGCCTCTCCCACACTCTCAGACAGTACATCCCAGACCCTAACCACTGGGTGAACCTGCCTCCCCCACACTTTCAGACAGTACATCCCAGACCCTAACCACTGGAGTGTACCTGCCTCCCCCACTCTCAGAAAGTACATCCCAGACCCTAACCACTGGAGTGAACCTGACTCTCCCCCACACTCTCAGACAGTACATCCCAGACCCTAACCACTGGAGTGAACCTGCCTCTCCCCCACACTCTCAGACAGTACATCCCAGACCCTAACCACTGGAGTGAACCTGCCTCCTCCACACTCTCAGACAGTACATCCCAGACCTAACCACTGGAGTGAACCTTCCCATCCCACACTCGCAGACAGTACATCCCAGATTCTAACCACTGGAGTGAACCTGCACTCCCACACTCTCAGACAGTACATCCCAGACCCTAACCACTGGAGTGAACCTGCCTCTTCCACACTCTCAGACAGTACATCCCAGACCCTAAACACTGGAGTGAACCTGCCTCTTCCACACTCTCAGACAGTACATCCCAGACCCTAACCACTGGAGTGAACCTGCGTCTCCCACACTCTCAGACAGTACATCCCAGACCCTAACCACTGGATGGAACCTGCTTCTCCCCCACACTCTCAGACAGTACACCCCAGACCCTAACCACTGGAGTGAACCTGCCTCCTCCACACTCTCAGACAGTACATCCCAGACCCTAACCACTGGAGTGAACCTGCCTCCTCCACACTCTCAGACAGTACATCCCAGACCCTAACCACTGGAGTGAACCTGCCCTTCCCACACTCTCAGACCGTACATCCCAGACCCTAACCACTGGAGTGAACCTGCCTCTCCCCACACTCTCAGACAGTACATCCCAGACCCTAACCTCTGGAGTGAAACTGCCCTTCCCACACTCTCAGACAGTACATCACAGACCCTAACCACTGGAGTGAACCTGCCTCCTCCCACACTCTCAGACAGTACATCACAGACCCTAACCACTGGAGTGAACCTGCCTCTCCCACACTCTCAAACAGTACATCCCAGACTCTAACCACTGGAGTGAACCTGCCTCTCCCACACTCTCAGACAGTACATCCCAGACCCTAACCACTGGAGTGAACCTGCCTCCCCACACTCTCAGACAGTACATCCCAGACCCTAACCACTGGAGTGAACCTGCCTCCCCCACACTCTCAGACAGTACATCCCGGTCCCTAACCACTGAAGTGAACCTGCGTCTACCACACTCTCAGACAGTACATCCCAGGCCTAACCACTGGAGTGAACCTGCCTCCCCACACTCTCAGACAGTACATCCCAGACCCTAACCACTGGAGTGTACCTGCCTCCCCCACTCTCAGAAAGGACATCCCAGACCCAAACCACTGCAGTGAATCTGCCTCCCCGACCCTCTCAGACAGTACATCCCAGACACTAACCACTGGAGTGTACCTTCCTCCCCCACTCTCAGACAGTACATCCCAGACCCTAAACACTGGAGTGTACCTGCCTCCCCAACTCTCAGACAGTACATCCCAGACCGTAACCAGTGTACTGAACCTGCGTCTCCCACACTCTCAGACAGTGCATCCCAGATTCTAACCACTGCAGTGAACCTGCCTCCCCCACTCTCAGACAGTACATCCCAGACCCTAACCACTGGCGTGAACCTGCGTCTCCCACACTCTCAGACAGTACATCCCAGACCCTAACCACTGGAGTGAACCTGCCTCCCCACACTCTCAGACAGTACATCCCAGAACCTAACCACAGGAGTGTACCTGCCTCCCCCACTCTCAGACAGTACATCCCAGACCCTAACCACTGGAGTGAACCTGCGTCTCCCACACTCTCAGACAGTACATCCCAGACCCTAACCACTGGAGTGAACCTGCCTCCCACACTCTCAGACAGTACATCCCAGACCCTAAACACTGGAGTGAACCTGCCTCCCCCACTCTCAGACAGTACATCCCAGACCGTAACCACTGGGGTGAACCTGCCTCCCCACACTCTCAGACAGTACGTCCCAGGCTCTAACCACTGGAGTGAACCTGCCTCCCCACACTCTCAGACAGTACATCCCAGACTCTAACCACTGGAGTGAACCTGCCTCTCCCACACTCTCAGACAGTACATCCCAGACCCTAACCAATGCAGTGAACCTGCCTCCCCACACTCTCAGACAGTACATCCCAGACCCTAACCACTGGAGTGAACCTGCCTCCCCTACACTCTCAGAAAGTACGTCCCAGGCTCTAACCACTGGAGTGAACCTGCCTCTCCCACACTCTCAGACAGTACATCCCAGATCCTAACCACTGGAGTGAACCTGCCTCCCCACACTCTCAGACAGTACATCCCAGACCCTAACCACTGGAGTGAACCTGCCTCTCCCACACTCTCAGACAGTACATCCCAGACCCTAACCACTGGAGTGAACCTGCCTCCCCCACACTCTCAGACAGTACATCCCAGACCCTAACCACTGGAGTGAACCTGCCTCCCCCACACTCTCAGACAGTACATCCCAGACCCTAACCACTGGAGTGAACCTGCCTCTCCCACACTCTCAGACAGTACATCCCAGATCCTAACCAATGCAGTGAACCTGCCTCCCCCACACTCTCAGACAGTACATCCCAGACCTAACCACTGGAGTGAACCTGCCTCCCCCACTCTCAGACAGTACATCCCAGACCCTAACCACTGGAGTGAACCTGCCTCCCC